>NC_053022.1:290742041-290755093 GCF_003073215.2 Triticum urartu
AGGGAGATGCATTGACATGGTATAGGCTATGTGATGATATGGGATCATGGAACTACAAACGATTGAAATTGGAATTTCATCAGAAGTTTTATCCTATGCATCTTGTTCATCGTGATCGCAATTATATATATAATTTTTGGCCTCGCGAAGGAGAAAGCATCGCTCAAGCTTGGGGGAGGCTTAAATCAATGTTATATTCATGCCCCAATCATGAGCTCTCAAGAGAAATTGTTATTCAAAATTTATATGCTCGGCTTTCTGATAACAATCGCACCATGCTCGATACTTCTTGTGCTGGCTCTTTTATGATGAAGACTATTGAATTCAAATGGGATTTATTGGAAAGAATTAAACGCAACTCTGAAGATTGGGACCTCGACGAAGGTAAGGAGTCAGGTATGACACCTAAGTTTGATTGTGTTAAATCTTTTATGGATACCGATGTTTTCCGTAAATTTAGCACTAAATATGGACTTGACTCTGAAATAGTAGCTTCTTTCTGTGAATCTTTTGCTACTCATGTTGATCTCCCTAGGGAGAAGTGGTTTAAATATCATCCTCCCATAGAAGTAAAAGTAGCTGCACCTATTAAAGTTGAAGAAAAGACTGTCACTTATAATGATCCTATTGTTCCTACTGCTTATGTTGAGAAACCACCTTTTCCTGTTAGGATAAAAGATCATGCTAAAGCTTCAACTGTGGTTCGTAAAAGCAATATTAGAACTTATACACCTCCTGAGCAAATTAAAGTTGAACCTAATATTGCTATTGTTAAAGATCTCTTGTCTGATAATATTGATGGGCATGTTATTCATTTCCTGTGATGAGACTGCTAGAATTGCTAAACCTTGTGCTAAAGATAAACATAGACCCGTGGTAGGCATGCCTGTTATTTCTGTTAAAATAGGAGATCATTGTTATCATGGCTTATGTGATATGGGTGCTAGTGCTAGTGCAATACCTATTGACTTATACAAAGAAATTATGCATGATATTGCACCTGCTGAGTTAGAAGATATTGATGTCACAATTAAACTTGCCAATAGAGATACTATTTCACCAATTGGGATTGTTAGAGATGTTGAAGTCTTGTGTGGGAAAACTAAATATCCTGCTGATTTTCTTGTTCTTGGTTCCCCACAAGATAGCTTTTGTCCCATTATATTTGGTAGACCCTTCTTGAACACATTAATGCTAAGATAGATTGCGAAAAGGATGTTGTTACTATTGGTTTAGGTGATATGTCTCATGAGTTTAATTTCTCTAAATTTCGTAGACAACACCGTGAAGAGGAATTGCCTAGTAAAGATGAAATTATTGGTCTTGCTTCTATTGCCGTGCCTCCTAGTGATCCTTTAGAACAATATTTGCTAGACCATGAAAATGATATGTTTATGAATGAAAGAAGGGAAATAGATGAAGTATTCTTTAAACAGGAACCCATCCTGAAACACAATTTGCCTGTCGAAATCCTAGGGGATCCTCCTCCACCCAAGGGTGATCCCGTGTTTGAGCTCAAACCGTTACCTGATACTCTTAAATATGCTTATCTTGATGAGAAAAAGATATATCCTGTTATTATTAGTGCTAACCTTTCAGAGCATGAAGAAGAGAGATTATTGAAAACTCTGAAGAAGCACCGTGCTGCTATTGGATATACTCTCGATGATCTTAAGGGCATTAGTCCCACACTATGTCAACACAAAATAAATTTGGAGAAAGATGCCAAACCAGTTCGTGATCACCAACGACGACTGAATCCTAAGATGAAAGAAGTGGTAAGAAAGGAAATACTAAAGCTCCTTGAGGCAGGTATAATTTATCCCGTTGCTGATAGTCAGTGGGTAAGTCATGTCCATTGTGTCCCTAAAAAGGGAGGTATTACTGTCGTTCCTAATGATAAAGATGAATTGATTCCGCAAAGAATTATTACAGGTTATAGGATGGTAATTGATTTCCAAATTAAATAAGGCTACTAAAAAAGATCATTACCCCTTACCTTTTATTGATCAAATGCTAGAAAGATTATCCAAACATACACATTTTTGCTTTCTAGATGGTTATTCTGGTTTCTCTCAAATACCTGTGTCAGCTGATGATCAATCTAAGACCACTTTTACTTGCCCGTTCGGTACTTTTGCTTATAGACGTATGCCTTTTGGTTTATGTAATGCACCTGCTACCTTCCAAAGATGCATGATGGCTATATTCTCTGACTTTTGTGAAAAGATTTGTGAGGTTTTCATGGACGATTTCTCCATCTATGGATCCTCTTTTGATGATTGCTTAAGCAACCTTGATCGAGTTTTGCAGAGATGTGAAGAAACTAACCTTGTCTTGAATTGGGAGAAGTGCCACTTTATGGTTAATGAAGGTATTGTCTTGGGGCATAAAGTTTCTGAAAGAGGTATTAAAGTTGATAAAGCTAAGGTTGATGCTATTGAAAAGATGCCATGTCCCAAGGACATCAAAGGTATAAGAAGTTTCCTTGGTCACGCGGTTTTTATAGGAGGTTCATTAAGGACTTCTCAAAAATTTCTCGGCCTCTGACTAATTTATTACAAAAAGATATACCATTTGTTTTTTATGATGATTGCGTAGAAGCATTTGAAATACTTAAGAAAGCTTTGATCTCCGCACCTATTGTTCAGCCACCTGATTGGAATCCACCAAAGAAATCTCCATTAAATCTATTAAGATGCAACCTACGTGCAACAATGGCTCCCAAATTATAAGATTTGTCTCCTAACACAGCACTCCGAAGAATACCGAGGTCAGGGACACACATGTGACATGCCTCATCTTTACCATTAATGCATCTACCTATGAAGAGAGCAAAATAATGTATAGCAGGAAAGTGAATGCTCCCTATGGTAGCTTGTGTAATATCTCTAGATTCTCCCACAGTTATGCTAGCAAGAAAATCTCTAAATTCAGATTTGCGAGGATCCCTTATACTACCCCATTGTGGAAGTTTGCATGCAGTGGTAAAATCCTCTAAGTCCATAGTGTAAGAATTATCATAAAGATCAAACAGGACAGTTGGAGAATTACGTGAAGTTGAAAATTCAAACCTCCTCACAAAGGTACTGGTGAGGTTGTGATACTGGCTGCACTTCTCTTCCTCGAAGCTCACAAGATCGGCGTTACGCAAATATGCATTGAATTCTTCCTTAATTCCCGCTCGATCCATAAAGTTCTCAGAAGGCCATTCACAAGGACGCACTGGAGCGTCTCTTGGTGGCTCGTCATCAGCATCACGCATTGCAAGCCTGGGTCCTTGCTTCCTTGAAGAACCACCTTGGAACATTTTCCTAAGCATATTTCTTCCTCTGAAAAATTCTGAAATTTTTTTAGTAACTTCAAAATAAAAGTAAACCAAACTCAATAATATTGATAGCAACTACTCCTACAAGTGCCTAGAGCCTATATCATGCATCAAAACTACTTTTGACCATATAAATTTGACATGCAAGCTCAAGAACAGGGTCACCTAAGCAGCAAAAATTTGCAATGAATAAAGCACTAGAACAAAAACTAATTGGACCAATGGAGGAGTCACATACCAAGGAACAATCTCCCCAAGCAGTTTTGTGAGAGGTGCTTTGAGCAAGGAGATCGAAAATGGCAGCAAAAGTGAGCTAGAACTCGTGCTTGAGCTGGATATTCGTGTTTGTGGGAGGAAGAAGAAGTGTATGGGTGAAAGGATAAGTGGAGGAGGGCCACCGTGGGCCCATGAGGCAGGGCGCCCCAGGGGGGTAGGGCGCGCCCTCCACCCTCGTGGGCAGGTGGTTGACCCCCTGCTATGTTCTCAGTGCCAAATATTCTCAAATATTCTAAAAAATCATATTTAAATTTCAGGGCATTTGGAGAACTTTTATTTTCGGGGTATTTTTATATTGCACGGATAATCAGATAACAGACAGAAAAATATTTATTTTTATTTTATTTAATATAAATAACAGAAAGTAAAAGTGGGGTACAGAAGGTTGTGCCTTCTAGTTTCATCCATCTCATGATCATCAAAAGGAATCCACTAACAAGGTTGATCAAGTCTTGTTAACGAACTCATTCCGAATAACATGGAACCGGAGAAATTTCGAATAACACTATGTTACCTCAACGGGGATATGCACATCCCCAATAATAAGAATATCATATTTCTTCTGACAGTAGGAAGAGGAAATTCAAAACCTCCAAATATAATCGATGGAATTTTCCAATAGAGTTGATACTATGAACTTGAGGTTGTTTCCTCGGAAAGTGTACCGTATGCTCATTACCATTAACATGAAAAGTGACATTGCCTTTAGTGCAATCAATAACAGCCCCTGCAGTATTCAAAAAGGGTCTTCCAAGAATAATAGACATACTATCGTCTCGGGAATATCAAGAATAACAAAGTCCGTTAAAATAGTAACGTTTGCAACTACAACAGGCACATCCTCACAAATACCGACAGGTATAGCAGTTGATTTATCAGCCATTTGCAAAGATATTTCAGTAGTGTCAACTTATTCAAATCAAGTCTACGATATAAAGAGAGAGGCATAACACTAACACCGGCTCCAAGATCACATAAAGCAGTTTTAACATAGTTTCTTTTAATGGAGCATGGTATAGTGGGTACTCCTGGATCTCCAAGTTTCTTTGGTATTCCACCCTTAAAAGTATAATTAGCAAGCATGGTGGAAATTTCAGCTTCCTGTATCTTTCTTTTATTTGTAATAATATCTTTCATGTACTTAGCATAAGGATTTGTTTTGAGCATATCAGTTAATCGCATACGCAAAAAGATAGGTCTAATCATTTCAGCAAAGCGCTCAAAATCCTCATCATCCTTTTTCTTGGATGGTTTGGGAGGAAAGGGCATGGGTTTCTGAACCCAGGCTCTCTTTCTTTACCATGTTTCCTAGCAACAAAGTCTTTCTTATCATAACGTTGATTCTTTGATTGTGGGTTATCAAGATCAACAATAGGTTCAATTTCTATGTCATTATCATTACTAGGTTGAGCATCATTGAACATTATCATTAACATTATCACTAGTTTCGGTTCATTACCAGATTGAGTTTCAGCATCAGAAATAGAAATATCATTTGGATTCTCATGTGTTTTCTGTAATAGGTTCACTAGAAGCATGCAAAGTCCTATCATTTTTCTTTTTCTTCTTTTTAGAAGAACTAGGTACATCTATATTATTTCTCTGAGAATCTTGCTCAATTCTCTTAGGGTGGCCTTCAGGATACAAAGGTTCCTGAGTCATTCTACCAGTTCTAGTAGCCACTCTAACATCATTATCATTATCTTTACTATTCAATTCATTGAGCAAATCATTTTGAGCTTTAAGTACTTGTTCTACTTGAGTGGTAACCATAGAAGCATGTTTACTAATAAGTTTAAGTTCACCTTTAACATTAGCCATATAATCACCCAAGTGTTCAAGCATATTTGAATTGTATTTCAATTTTCTACCAAAATAAGCATTAAAGTCTTCTTGCTTAGCCATAAATTTATCAAACTCATCTAAGCATGGGCTAGCAAACTTAGTAAATGGGATTTCAGCTTTATCATATCTATAGAGAGAATTTACCTTTACTACCTGTGTCGTGGTTTTGTCACGGCAGATGTCCTAGAGAAAGGACTTAGTCGTGGAGCCATCGCGACGGGTTAGCTTGAAGGGGTTAAAGCGGACACAAGGACGCAAGAGAGTTTATACTAGTTCGGCCCCTTCGAGGAAGGTAAAGCCTACGTCTAGTTGTGATGGAATTGATGGGGTTTCGATGACTAGGGAGCAAACAAGCTTCGCCTATGTCTCGAGTTGTTGTCTGTCCTTGAACCGCCGCCGGGTCGTCCCCTTATATACATGGGTGACGCCTGCCGGTTCAGAGAGTCCCAACACCGGTTCATACTCGTATCCGGGTTGGTCTCTCCTTGTTCCTAACTTATATTACAAGTATATGCACAAAGCTGATGTACGGCTACAGGTTGTAAACCGACTACGGGCCCTGGGCCTTTATCTGCCTCTTTGGGCTTTAACACCTTTGAACTACTGATGGAGTTAATCCGGCCCAGGTAGGCCGGTTTATGCCCAGTAGTAATATCCCCAACATTAGGCCCCAGATTGATTTGAACAGGTTCATGTCAATCCTTAGCAAAATCTTCGTCTTCAACATCTTCTTGTAGTTGTTGAACCGCCGTGATGTCATCTTCTCTGTTTGCTGTAAACCGGCGTGACATCATCTGTCATAAAGAAAACATCCATGATATCTTCTTGTTTAATAGATTCGCAATGACCGAGGTGACCGCCCTCTTCCAAAATCTGCGGTCCCTTGATTCCCGCGCCTGACACATGTCCTTTGCCTTATAAATAGGCCCGAAGGGTCATTTCTTTTCTTCCCTTCGTGCCCTTCCTCTTCGTCTTCCTCGCGTCGCCAGTCTCAGAGCTCCGCCGCCGCCGTCGTCTTCTGCATCACCCTTGGCCGCTGCATCAACTTGAACGCGCCAGAAAGCCGCGGCGACCTTCCGCGTTTTCCTCAGCTCTGGTAGGTCTTCTGTTCTTCTCAATATAGATCTGATCTAGGGCTTCGTGTTCTTGCGGTGTTCATCACTTGTTCATACTCATGTACTAGCTCCTGGATGCACATGTAAACCCTTGCTTTGTGTAGCGGTAACTTTCAGTATCCGCCGCTAGTTTCCTGCCCAAAACCATAGATCTCACATATACTTCTGCTCATTGATTCAATACTGTTCTGCTTTGATCTTCGACTATTTTTCTTATTTTCTGAACTTGCTTCAGATCCAATGCCGTAATAAGATCTTGTGAAACCTGTTTCTGCATACTTAACCATCCGCAATCTCAATTGCTTCAATGTTTAGATCAGGCGGTTTAACCTTATAGAAAATTTTCCAAACCGGTATATGCCATTAGTCCCCTTGTTGAACCGCCAGATGTTGGTTGCTTCATGAAACTCCGGTTTAGATAGATCTGCTTCCGGTTTAACATTGCACATATCAATGTACTTTGTAGATTTCATCATGGCCAAGCAAGTGTATGAGTGCAATTGGGTCCCTTCTCGCGTCATAGAGGATCAACTGGACGATTTAGTCCTGATTGGCGCCTTGGGCAGCAAAGACACCGTCCATTGGAGGGCTCCTGGCAAAGAATGCCCCCCCACACCTCGAGAAGGAGAGGTTGTTGTTTTTGTAGACCACTTAGCCCGGGGTTTTAAACTGCCCGATTCTAAATTCTACCGGGATGTTCTAGCTGATTTCCAACTCCATCCACAAGACACTAGCCCCAACTCTGTTACAAATATGTGCCACTTCCAAGTGCTCTATGAGGTGTTCTTTCAAGAGGAGCCCACAGTGGAATTATTCAGAGATCTTTTCCATCTAAACCGCCGTACTGAGTTTACTGATGGCTCTAATACGGAGTTGGGTGGCATGGCGATTCAAAAAAGGAAAGAGGTCACATACCCTCACGCCAAGCTGCACAGTCACCCCAAGGAGTGGAATCAGACATGGTTCTACTGCAAAGACACCTCCCCTGCTGGTGAGAATCCCTTGCCTGGCTTTCGTCCGGAGCGGCTCAGCAATACCCATCCTTTTCCTCAACGATTGACTGCCCAGGAGAGAGCAAATATGCTCCTCAGCTGTCAAAGCTCAGAGCCTTTATGGCCAACGGTTTAACAGGGGTTGACCTTGCTCGCTGTTGGATATCATGGAGCATACTGCCCCTTAGTCAGCGCTCCGGTTTGATGTGCGAATATACTGATAGTGTGGATGACCCACTGCGACATTCAAGACTCCAGCTCTCCGGTGAAGAAATCACAGAGGCTGTGCGTAAGATACTGAATGAACCGGAGCACATCTGCGCTAGAACCGGCCTGCTTCCCTTCTGTGCCACCAACAAACCGCCAGCTGTAAGACTTTGATTTTTCTCTTTGCTGAATCTGTTATTGATATGTCTGGTCATTGTTTTTAATATCAGTGTCTGCATAACCAGGGCGATGATCCGTTTTGGAGCAAAAAGCTGCCGCAGGAGAAACCAGAGAAAACAGATAAACCGGAAAGAGCAACCCGGCAAAAAACTAAAGCTGTGAAGAAGACTGCCCACCGGAAAAGAACCACTGCATCTTCTAATCCGGCCCCTGATGACGAGGTGGATAATCCGGACTTTGAGGTAGAGCTTGACTCACTTGGTTTATTTTTCATGCATCTTATTGATGATGATATTTGTCAGGATGATGCCGAAGCCAGCCATGCGGATGTTGCAGAGGTAATTATTCTCTCTTCCGATTCAGAAACTTTGCCTTCACAAAAAATCCGTCAGGCAAACCGGAAAGTTAAATTTTCTCATCCTCTTGCTTATTTGGATCCTAAACTTCTTATGAAGACTCAGCAACACGAAGCTCGCCGCACCACCCGGCACAGCGGCCAGGTAGTTACCTCCACCGGTTTACCCAACAGTCCAGTTCGGAAACGTCATTCCGAGGTCTCTAATTCGCTTGTCAGTGCTTGTCCTAAAGCGGGCTGCTTTCATCAACCTCTTAATCCGTCTGACTCCGATTACCAGGTTATTTCCCACTCATCTTCTGGCGAGTCATCGGCTACTCAGCTCCCACCGCTCAAAACGGTGCTTGGGTAAGCTATATTTATTGTGATGTTTGCAGTACATTGCCTTAGAACATCTACTATATTTAACTTTGTTATTCTTTTTAGGGCCAAACCTAGGCCGAGCAAGAAGGCCCGCCTGGATAAAGCGGCCGAAGAAGATGTCATTCTTGAACCAGGCACGACACCCAATCTTGAAGAGGCTATTCCTGAGGATATTCCCAACGATCCACCGCAGCCAGATGATGATCTTACTGCTGAAGAAAGACCCACTGATACCTCAGGTCCTATCCATCATCTCGCAGGTTCCCTCCGGGTTGAAAGCTCCACCGGTCCTGCAAAACCTACTGACAAGCCAACAGCTCCAGTGCAAACCGGCGGTACCAATGATGATGAAGTTGTCATTACTGGCACTGGCCATACTGAGCCAAGCAATCCTGTCGCTTTATCCAAACATTCTGCCAAGGAAGAATTAGCTGCTTTTGGCAAAGGCAAGTGGAATGCTGATCTGACGGCTTACGCTGCTCTGAACGCCCAAGATATCCATTCCGGCTATCTGAACCGGCTGTATACCAGCCGTGACTATGAAGCCGGTCTGGTTAACATGATGAAGGATAAATATGAGGTAACTTCCATATGCTCCTTCCTGCTTGTATGCTTTCATTCTTGCTGACTCTCCTAGCCCCTAAGGGCCGATTTGAAATATTCTTTCAAACCGGGACTTAATAATATGAATCTTGATGCTTTGAAATTTGCTGATGTAGTCCCCAAGGGCCGGTTCAACTTAGCGTAGTTAAACCGGTACTTTAAGTAATTGAAACTGCCGCATCAGAATACATATGATCAAATAGCCATTAGCCCCCAAGTGCCAAGTTGAATACTTGTATTGATCTGACTTTGTAAACAATTGAAAGATGAAGATCGAAATATGCATTAGCCCCCAAGTGCTAAGCGCATAACTTGTTATGTGGTTGGTACTTGAATCCTTCTACCAGTTTGCTGAAGCATATATCTGTATGCATGCAGGCGGAGCTGAAGACGAAAGAGAACCAAGTCATCGATCTTCAAGAAGCCCTGAAAACCCAACAAGCTGAAACCTCCAAAGCAAAAGAGGAATTGGCCAGTGCTTTAAGCGCCATGGAACAACTTAAGGAAAACTTCAAAAAGAAACGGGCGGACTGGGCCACTGAGAAATCCGCTTTGATCAAACGAGCAGAGGATGCTGAGGCTGCACTAAAACCAGTGGCAGATGAACTGACCAGCATAAAGCGGCACGTGCATGCCATGACTGCTGCTATCTTTGGTAAGCCAGTTTTCCTACTGAATTGGCTCTGCCTTCTGACAAAGTCGCCGGTTTATTAACCCTTTATGGTATTTCAGGGACACGCATTGGTCACTTGGGGTCAGATGTACGGAAGAAGTTGAAAGCCGCCTATACATTGGTTGAACAATTGTATACTGGTGCCCAGCGGATCATCTGTACCGCGTCTCATAACAAACCGGCGCCTACTTTGATTCAAGATACTCTGATGAAACTGTCAGTGCTTCCTGCCCGGATTGAAGAGCTAAAGAAATCTGCTGCTCGAACCGGTGCACAATCAATGCTTTAATCCGGGCAAAAGCCTGGGTGCCGGATTTTGATCCTGTTGAAGCGGCTCAGGGCTATCCCAGCTTGAAGGAAGATCAGAATTCGGTGAAGCGGATCTGCGAGCGATAAACCGGGAGGTGCGTCCACTAGCTTGTCAGTTGGCTGAGGAAGCAGACTTGTCTCGTTATCAAGCGCAATATGACAGTCAGAACAAGCGAATAGCTGCGCCAATCCATGAATCGGAAAATCTGATTCCTCCAATCCGTAAGCATACTTACGCTCCCGATATTGACCCGTCCTTGCTGATCCACGATGAAGCTGTTTTTCAAGCATTAATGGGAATCGACTGGACAACTGTGGATTTCCAGCCACTGGGTAGGGATACGGAGGCTGAAGCGGCGCAGGACGACCCACAACCATCAGGCCAGGCTGGTGACCAAGCTTGAACCGGACGCGGTTTAAAACTGCCTCTTCTTCGAAAACAATTATATTATTATGGGCACCATGTTGCCTTGTAATAGGCTAGCTGATACCTTTGATGTTGATATGCCTTCGTGCATAATTTGTTCTTCCTGTGGTAATGAACTTTCCAAAACACTTTCTGCCGTCATTGAGCGTGAAGTTGGCTTGGCCAATCTTGAAGCGGAGTTTTGCAAACCCATCACTGTTGGAGGAGATAACAGCTCCTGTATATATATATGACGCTGGTTTTACCATGTAAACCGTGCCGGGTTATAATAAACACCGTGTTACTCCATAAGAGGATGTTAACAACAAGGATCAAACCGGACAATAGTCTCCGGATTGACGTGAACTGTGTTCCGTCAATTGATTGGTTAAAAAACTTTGTCGGTTTAAAGAACACAATAAAAAGCAAAAAACCCTTCAAAGAAAAGTATGAAGCAAAAGCAACGACAAAAACGTTTGCCAAAAAAGATTTATTTAAGCTGATCAAATGGCGTAACCATGGCCAAACACGACCAAGCTCCCGTTAGGTGTAACTATGGTTCTAGTTAGCCAGGTCCCCAAGTGATTCTTGTGGCATTTATGCCGACCAAATGGCGTGGTCATGGTTCGGGTTCGACCAAGCCCCCAAGTGATTCTGTGGCCTTAGGCCGATCAAGAGGCATGACTGGTTCAGACATGACCAAGTCCCCAAGTGATCTGGTGGCTTTCGCCTATCAAGAGGCATGGTATTGGTTCGGACACGACCAATCCTCCAAGTGATATAACACGATGCTTTTAGCAAAGCGAACTCAAGGGGTAAACCGGAGGCCGCTTTAGAGCAACTCCGTGTAACCTCACATGATGTAAAAGAACAGATACCCCGCTTTAGCTGAGGTTCCGGTTTATTATACTTAATCATAATATATACATTGTATGTACATAAGTATAGCCAATGGCTCAGGTATAGTAAGGCCGAAGATGAGCTATATTCCACGGCCTGTTAGTCTCTTCCTCTGATGTACGTGAGTCCTTATGCTCTCGAATATCGATCAGATAGTACGACCCGTTGTGCAGATTCTTGCTGACCACGAAAGGCCCCTCCCAAGGTGGGGATAGCTTATGCATATCAGTCTGATCTTGGATGAGCCGAAGCACCAAATCTCCTTCCTGGAAGGCTCTGGTTCTGACTCGGCGACTGTGATAACGACGAAGATCCTGCTGGTAAATCGCCGACCGGGCGGCTGCGATGTCACGCTCTTCATCCAACCGGTCCAAAGCATCTTGCCGTGCTGTCTCGTTGTCCGCTTCAACATAAGCCGTGACACGAGGTGAGTCATGACGGATATCGCTGGGGAGAACGCCTCCGCTCCATAAACCATGAAGAACGGTGTGTATCCTGTTGATCTGTTGGGTGTTGTATTGATGCTCCATAACACAGATGGTAATTCTTCTACCCAACAACCCGGCGTTCTCTGCAAAGGAACCATGAGCCGGGGCTTGATGCCTCTCAAGATCTCTTGATTAGCTCTTTCTGCTTGACCATTGGACTGTGGATGTGCCACTGATGAAACGTCGAGCCGGATGTGCTCCCGTTCGCAGAACTCCTTCATAGCACCTTTGGATAAATTGGTACCATTATCTGTGATAATACTGTGCGGAAAGCCAAACCGGAAAATCACCTTTTTGATGAACTGAACCGCCGTGGCCGCATCACACTTGCTAACAGGTTCTGCCTCCACCCACTTTGTAAACTTGTCCACCGCCACCAGGAGGTGGGTCTTCTTATCTTTGGACCTTTTGAAAGGCCCAACCATATCCAGCCCCCAAGTCGCAAACGGCCAAGTAATTGGAATCATCCTCAATTCTTGAGCCGGTACATGAGCACGTCTTGAAAACCTTTGGCAACCATCACATCGTCTGACCAGATCCTTCGCATCAGCATGAGCAGTTAACCAATAGAAACCATGGCGAAACGCTTTAGCCACCAGAGACTTTGAACCGGCGTGGTGACCACAATCTCCTTCGTGGATCTCCCGCAAAATTTCACGGCCTTCTTCAGGAGACACGCAACGTTGAAAAGCTCCTGATACACTGCAATGATGCAACTCACCGTTGATGACAGCCATGGACTTGGATCGCCGGATTATCTGCCGGGCCAGAATCTCATCTTCTGGCAACTCGCCCCGGTTCTTGTACGCCAGATAAGGAAGCGTCCAATCCGGAATAACATGAAGAACTGCCACCAATTGAGCCTCCGGATCAGGAATGGCCAAATCCTCTTCACCAGGGATCTTCACCGACGGGTTGTGCAGCACATCCAGAAAAACATTGGGTGGGACCGGTTTGCGCTGAGAGCCCAGCCGGCTTAAAGCGTCCGCCGCTTCATTTTTCCGCGGTCCAC
>NC_053022.1:290756093-290766989 GCF_003073215.2 Triticum urartu
TAATAAAGCAATCCTTCCAAAGGTGGTTTGCTGGCGCCTCCTTCGTCCCATGTCTTGGACAGGGCTGGCTTAGCAGATAGTTTAGGCGGTTTGGGTTAGGGTTGGGTGCTCCATTACGATTTTTCGGCCTACCCTTGCGTCGCTGGCCATTGTCCTGTGTGTTGGTATTAGCCACAAAGTCCATGTTACCATCCGCTTTACGCTTGCCTCCTCCGCCATTGCCTACCCAGTGATGCTGCTGACCTTTGGAGCTGCTGTTCTTCTTCCCTTTCCCTGTCTTGTCATCATCAGATTCAGGATCCTTGGTACTATCAGAATCAGCATATTTCACCAAAGCGGCCATGAGGGTCCCCATGTCGGTGCAATGACGCTTCATCCGTCCCAATTTCAACTTCAGGGGCCCAAACCGGCAGTTCCCTTCTAGGGTTAATACTGCGGTGTCAGCGTCGATGCGGTCTGAGGAGTGCAACACTTGTGAAACCCGGCGCACCCAATGAGTCGTTGATTCTCCTTCCTCCTAGACGCATGCAGCTAAGTCCACTATCGACATAGGCTGTTTACAGGTATCCTTGAAATTGCTGATAAACCGGGCTCGTAATTGGGCCCATGAACTGATAGAATTAGCTGGCAAGCTTTTTAACCAAGTACGGGCCGTTCCTTCAAGCATCATGGTGAAGTATTTCGCACACGCCGTGTCATCCACATCAAGCATCTCCATGGCCATCTCATAGCTCTCCACCCATGTCTCTGGAGGTTGATCCGCCGTGTAATTTGGTACCTTGCTGCGGGCCTTTGAAATCCTTGGGCAGGCGCACGTTGCGTAAAGCGGGGATAAGGCAAGGCACCCCAAAGAACTAGAAGTAAACCAGGTTCGATCGAGATGGTTGGACGAACCGGCGTGAGCTGCCGAGCTGACTGTGCGGCTAACTCGGCCTCCTGCTGCGGCCGGGTTCACCACTTCTGAGCGTCATCAGCACCACCCGTCGGGTTGTTGCCATGGGGTGCTCCACGTCAGTTCATTACTCGACACTGCTGGTTCATCCATATGTCTCTATAGCTCCGGCTTGGACGGGGGGTCGAGTGGATCCGGTCGCGGCTGTACGAGTACGCATCCTGTTGGGCCAAAGCTGTCCTCAGAAGTTCCTTGACCCGTCGCGTCTCTACTGCCTGCGGCGAGTCACCTTCAATTGGAATGGCCTCCAGCCGTGCAGCAGCGGCAATAAGATTGTCCATTGGGTTAGAGTAATGACCCGGAGGTGTTAAAGCATCCTGAGGTATGACGGTGTTTTGACGAGGCGGGTCCATCTGACGAGGCTGAACCGGTGCACCGGTCCCAGGGGCTTCTGCCCAGTTCCCCTCCAGCGGATTGCCGGCTCTTGGTCCTGGAGTGTTGAAAAGGTCTCTGGCCTCGAAAACAGGAGGTAAGCGGGATCGGTGCTTCCTCCTCATGACTTCATGCGATGCACTCTGGTCCAACATAAGCCTGTAGGCCTGTGCGTCTAAAGCGGCCCTCTGCGGCCATCCTGGTGTCCTCAGCCGCCAGATCCGCCTTGGCCTGGGTGATCTGTTCCTTTACCTTTGCAATCTCGTTGTGAATGTCCTGATCCGGCGGATTAACTTCCGCCATAAGCACAACCAACGCATCAAATAGTTCTGATAGAACCTGAGCTGGCGGGCGCACAGGGCCTCCTGCCGCAGCCGTCGCCTGCTGAACCGGAGATCGTTGCCGCAGCTGTCGAAGAATGAAGCGCTGCTTGTGTTCCGGCCATGAATATTCCAACCCGGTTGGGCAGATCAGAGGGGTCCGGAATACTGTCGCCATCGGAACAGCTCCCAATCCGGCCATCTTGTAGCTGATAAAGAGATTCGGTTTCTCCGGTCGAAGATTCGTCACCGGAACAAAACGAGTCGCCCCGCGAAATTACTGATCCGTCCTCATAATCCTCCATATGACTCCCACGAAGGCACGCTCATGGCCGGTTTTACCGGGATTGCGCACGAGCCGTCGATAGGTGTGCAGATGTCGGCTCAGGGCCCGGTCCGATCTTGCCAATGAAAACGTGAATCTACCAAAGGGGACCCGGTACCCGTACTCAATTGAGCCGGCCTCGGGGCCCCAGCTGCGTCGTCGATGTAGAGCTTGCCGCGACGACTCTTAGTCATCCGGCCCACAGCGTAGCCCTCGAGTCCTTCAAAGCGGCCCTCCAAGAACCGGAAACCATCAGTGCGATAGCCCCACGGTGGGCGCCAACTGTCGTGGTTTTGTCACGGCAGATGTCCTAGAGAAAGGACTTAGTCATGGAGCCATCGCGACGGGTTAGCTTGAAGGGGTTAAAGCGGACACAAGGACGCAAGAGAGTTTATACTAGTTTGGCCCCTTCGATGAAGGTAAAAGCCTACGTCTAGTTGTGATGGAATTGATGGGTTTCGATGACTAGGGAGCAAACAAGCTTCGCCTATGTCTCGAGTTGTTGTCTGTTGTCCTTGAACCGCCGCCGGGTCGTCCCCTTATATACATGGGTGACCTCGTCGGCTTACGGAGTCCAATACCGTCATAGATGTGTCCGGTTTGGTCTCTTCTTATTCCTAACTTACAATATAGTTAACTACTAACGCTGTACGGCTGCAGCCTTGAGCCGACCATGGGCCTGAGCCCTTACTTTGGACTTAATCATCCCACTATGATTAACACTCCAAGCATCCGTACACAAAGTAGTATCCTAACCATAGCATGAAACATATGGATCCAAATCAGCCCCTTACGAAGCAACACATAAACTAGGGTTTAAGATTCTGTCACTCTAGCAACCATCATCTACTTATTACTTCCCAATGCCTTCCTCTAGGCCCAAATAATGGTGAAGTTTCATGTAGTCGACGTTCACATAACACCACTAGAGGAGAGACAACATACATCTCATCAAAATATCAAACGAATACCAAATTCACATGACTACTAATAGCAAGACTTCCTCCCATGTCCTCAGGAACAAACGTAATTACTCACAAAGCATATTCATGTTCATAATCAGAGGGGTAATAATATGCATATAGGATCTGAACATATGATCTTCCACCAAATAAACCAACTAGCATCAACTACAAGGAGTAATCAACACTACTAGCAACCTACTAGCACCAATCCCGGACTTTGAGACAAGAATTGGATACAAGAGATGAACTAGGGTTTGGAGATGAGATGGTGCTGGTGAAGATGTTGATGGAGATTGCCCTCTCCCGAGAGAGGAGCGTTGGTGATGACGATGGTGATTTCCCCCTCCCGGAGGGAAGTATCCCCGGCAGAACACTCTGCCGGAGCTCTAGATTGGTCCGCCAAGGTTCCGCCTCGTGGCGGCGGAGTCTCGTCCCGAAAAGTTCCTTCTTTTTTTTCTCATCGAAAGACTTCATATAGGAGAAGATGACGGTCGGAGAGCCACCAGGGGGCCCACGAGGTAGGGGGCGCGCCCTAGGGGGGGGCCCCCCTCGTGAGAGGGTGTGGGCCCCCTGGCCTTCATCTTTGGCGAGGATTTTTCTTTATTTATTTTAAGATGTTCCGTGGAGTTTCAGGACTTTTGGAGTTGCGCAGAATAGGTCTCTAATATTTGCTCCTTTTCCAGCCCAGAATTCCAGCTGCCGGCATTCTCCCTCCTTATGTAAACCTTGTAAAATAAGAGAGAGCATAAGTATTGTGACATAAAGTGAATAACAGTCCCATAAGTGCAATAAATATCGATATAAAAGCATGATGCAAAATGGACGTATCAACTCCCCCAAGCTTAGACCTCGCTTGTCCTCAAGCGAAAAGCCGATAACAATAAATATGTCCTCATGTTTAGAGGTAGAGGCGTCGATAAAAATAAAATACGGACATGAAGGCATCATGATTATTCTTATAACAGCAACATATATAGGTTTTGTCATATGATTACTTATGTTCAAGTGATGATCTATTCACAATGCAAAAGTATAAATCATAAACCTTATTGGGTTCCAACAAACTATAATCTCAGTCATTGAAGCAATTGCAATTTATCATAACATCAGAAAGAGTCTATGTCAGAGCTAAAAAGCAAGTCCACATACTCAACTATCATTTAGTCCTCCATAATTGCTAACACTCACGCGATACTTGTGGTTACAGAGTTTTAATCGGACACAGAGAAAGATAGGGGCTTATAGTTTCCCAACCTTTTACCTCAAGGGTAATGTCAACAATAATAGTTCATGCTCCTACATCCAATATATATATATCAGAATCTTTCCAACACGAGGTGCTTGCCAAAGGATAAAATGAAAAAAGGAAAGGTGAAGATCACCATGACTCTTGCATAATAAGTAAAAGATAGGCCTTCGCAGAGGGAAGCAGAGGTTGCCATGCGCTTTTAGGTTGGATGCACAATTAATGCGGAAAGAACGTCACTTTATATTGCCCCTTGTGATATGAACCTTTATTATGCAGTCCGTCGCTTTTATTACTCACATCACAAGATCGTATAAAGCTTATTTCTCCCACACCAATCAATCATACATATTTAGAGCAATTTTTATTGCTTTGCACCGATGACAACTTACTTGAAGGATCTTACTCAATCCATAGGTAGATATGGTGGACTCTCATGGCTAAACTGGTTTAAGGGTATTTGGAAGCACAAGTAGTATCTCTACTTGGTGCTGAGAATTTGGCTAGCATGAGGGGGAAAGGCAAGCTCAACACGTTAGAGGATCCATGACAACATACTTTATCTCAGATACAAGAAAACATAATTGATTATGTTGTCTTCCTTGTCCAACATCAACTCTTTAGCATGTCATATTTTAATGAGTGCTCCCAATCATAAAAGATGTCAATGATAATATATCTATATGTGAAACCTCTCTTTCCTTATTACTTCCTATTAATTGCAACGATGACCAAAGCTATGTCTGCCAACTCCCAACAACTTTTAATCATCGTACTCTTTTTATGTGAAGTCATTACTTTCAAATAGATCAATATGAACTCTTTGTTTCTTTTTATTCTTTTTCTCCTTTTCTTTTATTCACCCAAGATCATGGCAAAATAATCAATCCCTTGACTCAACACTAATCTTTATTATATAGCTCACAGACTCGATTACATAGAGAGATCATAAAGCAAAACTCAAAACTAGATCATGCCATAAACTTTATTCTACTAGATCAAGATACTATTAATAGGATCGAACTAAGTAAAACGGTAAAGATAGGAGTTGTGATTGTGATACGATACCGGGGCACCTCCCCCAAGCTTGGCAGTTGCCAAGGGGAGTGCCCATACCCAGGTGATTATGTCTCCTTTGTCGGTGAAGAAGGTGGTGGTGATGGATAATCGCACATCGAGCGTAAGAGGTCCTCCAGCTTGCGGATAATGCCCTTGAGTGCGACAATATGCTCCTTCAACAAAATATTTTCTTGTGTGAGATACTTATTCTGTATACGAGCTAACTCAATCATCTTGAAAGCTTCGATCTCAGTTGGGTTAAGAAGGTTATGATCAAGTTGAAGGATGTCTTTTGCTGCCGGAGCTTGATCCTCCGTGGCCTTCTTGATCCTTTCATCCTTGTTGACCTTCGTGGGTTCTTCCCCCTTCAGATCTATCTTCATTAGCCAAGCATCGTTGTCACCATTGTTGGAGGAGGGGGACGACATGATGCCTGGCCTTGAAAACCCTGACAGGAAACAGCTCGAAACAAGAACAGAGGAGATTTGCGTGATATGGGAGTCAAAACCTCCGGGAGAATATATAATGAATTTTTACTGACCAAAATATGTATCGTGCAAGAAAACGGAGTCTGGAAGGCACACGAGGTGCTCACGAGGTAGGGGGGCGCGCCCAGGGGGGTAGGGCGCGCCCTCCACCCTCAGGGGCCTCGTGTCTTCCCGGACTGCCTACTTAGTTTTCTATTTTTCTAAAATATTCCAAAACGGAGAAATATTGCCTTAAAATTGTTTTGGAGTCGGTTTACTACGTACCACATACCTATTCCTTTTCGGAGTCTGAAACGTTCTGGAAAGTGTCCCTTATGTTCCTCCGGGGTTACGGTTTCAATAATATTGGTTTAACATTTATGGGATTACCTGAGATATAATGTTTAATTCTTTGACCGTTTACCACCTTCGGATTTGTGCCTTCGAAGTTGTTGATTTTTATGGCACCGTAACGATAGACCTCCTTGATAACGTAGGGACCTTCCCATTTAGAGAGAAGTTTTCCTGCAAAAAATCTTAAACGAGATTTGTATAGCAATACATATTCACCTACATTAAATTCACGCTTTTGTATCCTTTTGTCATGCCATCTTTTGACTTTTTCTTTAAACAACTTGGCATTTTCATAAGCTTGGGTTCTCCATTCATCAAGTGAGCTAATATCAAATAACCTCTTCTCACCGGCAAGTTTGAAATCATAGTTGAGCTCTTTAATAGCCCAATATGCCTTATGTTCTAGTTCGAGAGGTAAGTGACATGCTTTTCCATAAACCATTTTATATGGAGACATACCCATAGGATTTTTGTATGCAGTTCTATATGCCCATAATGCATCATCAAGTTTCTTGGACCAATTCTTTCTAGACCTATTAACAGTCCTTTGCAAAATTAATTTGAGCTCTCTGTTGCTCAATTCTACTTGACCACTAGACTGTGGGTGATAAGGAGATGCAACTCTATGATTAACATCATATTTAGCAAGAATTTTACGGAAAGCACCATGAATAAAATGTGAACCACCATCAATCATTAAATATCTAGGGACTCCAAACCTCGGAAAAATAACTTCCTTAGCATTTTGATAGAAGTGTTATGATCAGCACTACTAGTTGGAATAGCTTCTACCCACTTAGTAACGTAATCAACAGCAACTAAAATATGTGTATATCCATTAGAGGCAGGAAAAGGTCCCATATAATCAAAGCCCCAAACATCAAACGGTTCAATAACAAGAGAATAATTCATAGGCATTTCTTGACGTCTACTAATATTACCAATTCTTTGACATTCATCACAAGACAAGACAAACTTACGGGCATCCTTGAAGAGAGTAGGCCAATAAAAACCAGATTGCAATACCTTATGTGCAGTTCTATCTCCACGTGGTGTCCTCCATAAGCTCGGAGTGACACTTGCGTATGATCTGTTCCTGTTCATGCTCAGGTACACAACGTCTAATAACACCATCTACTCCTTCTTTATAAAGATGTGGGTCATCCCAAAAGTAATGTCTCAATCATAGAAAAACTTTTTCTTTTGCTGGTATGTGAACTAGGTGGTATAAACTTAGCAACAATATAATTAGCATAATCAGCATACCATGGAGTACTACGAGAAGTACTTATAACATTTAATTGTTCATAGGAAAGTCATCATTAATAGGTAGTGGGTCATCAAGAATATTTTCTAACCTAGATAAGTTGTCTGCAACGGGGTTCTCAGCTCCCTTTCTATCAACAATATCAAATCAAATTCTTGTAGCAAGAGAACCCATCTAATAAGTCTAGGTTTAGCATCTTTCTTTTCCATGAGTATTTAATAGCAGCATGATCAGTGTGAATAGTTACTTTAGAATCAACAATATAATGTCTGAACTTATCACAAGCAAATACAACTGCTAAGAATTCTTTTTCAGTAGTAGCATAATTTCTTTGAGCATTGTCTAGAGTTTACTAGCATATGAATAACATTTAATTTCTTATCATCTTTGCCCTAGAACAAGCACCTACAGCATAATCACTAGCATCACACATAATTTCAAAGGGTAAATTCCAATCAGGTGGCTGAACAATAGGTGCAGAGAAATGCTTTCTTAAGTATTTCAAATGCTTCTACACAATCATCATCAAATACAAATGGTATATCTTTTTGATAAATTAGTCAGAGGTGGAAATTTTTGAGAAGTCCTTAATGAACCTCCTATAAAAATCCGGCATGACCAAGGAAACTTCTTATACCTTTGATGTCCTTGGGACATGGCATCTTTTCAATAGCATCAACCTTGGCTTTATCAACTTCAATACCTCTTTCAGAAACTTTGTGCCCCAAGACAATACCTTCATTAACCATAAAGTGGCACTTTTCCCAATTCAAGACAAGATTAGTTTCTTCACATCTCTGCAAAACTCGATCAAGATTGCTCAAGCAATCATCAAAAGAGGAACCATAGACGGAAAAGTCGTCCATGAAAACCTCACAAATCTTTTCACAAAAGTCAGAGAATATAGCCATCATGCATCTTTGAAAGGTAGCAGGTGCATTACATAAACCAAAAGGCATACGTCTATAAGCAAAAGTACCAAAAGGGCATGTAAAAGTAGTCTTTGATTGATCTCTAGCCGACACAAGTATTTGAGAGAAACCAGAATAACCATCTAGAAAGCAATAGTGTGTATGTTTGCATAATCTTTCTAGCATTTGATCAATAAAAGGTAAGGGGTAATGATCTTTCTTAGTAGCTTTATTTAATTTGCAGAAATCAATTACCATCCTATAACCTGTGATAATTCTTTGTGGAATCAATTCATCTTTATCATTAGGAACAACAGTAATACCTCCCTTCTTAGGGACACAATGGACAGGACTTACCCACTCACTATGAGCAACGGGATAAATTATACCTACCTCCAGAAGCTTGAGTATTTATTTTCTTACCACTTCTTTCATTTTAGGATTCAGACGTCGTTGAGGATCACAAACTGGTTTGGCATCTGCTTCCAAATTTATTTTATGTTGACATAGAGTGGGACTAATGCCCTTAATATCATCAAGAGTATATCCAATAGCAGCACGATGCTTCTTCAGAGTTTTCAATAATCTTTCTTCTTCATGCTCTGAAAGGTTAGCACTAATAATAACAGGATATATCTTCTTTTCATCAAGATAAGCATATTTAAGATTATCAGGCAACGGTTTAAGCTTAAACACGGGGTCACCCTTGGGTGGAGGAGGATCTCCTAAAATTTCAACAGGCAAGTTGTGTTGCAAAATAGGTTCCTGTTTAAAGAATACATCATCTATTTCCCTTCTTTCATTCATGAACATATCATTTTCATGGTCTAGCAAATAGTGTTCTAAAGGATCACTAGGAGGTACGGCAATAGAAGCAAGACCAATAATTTCATCCTTACTAGGTAATTCTTCCTCACGATGTTGTTTACTAAATTTAGAGAAATTAAACTCATGAACCATATCATCCAAACCAACAGTAACAATATTCTTAGTGCAGTCTATGGTAGCATTGACAGTATTTAAGAAGGGTCTACCAAATATAATGGGACAAAAGCTATCTTGTGGAGAAGTAAGAACAAGAAAATCAGCAGGATATTTAGTTTTCCCACACAAGACTTCAACATCTCTAACAATTCCAATTGGTGCAATAGTATCTCTATTAGCAAGTTTAATAGTAACATCAATATCTTCTAACTCAACAGGTGCAATTTCATTCTTAATTTCTTTGTATAAGTCATGAGGTATAACACTAGCACTAGCACCCATATCACATAAGCCATGATAACAATGATCTCCTATTTTAACAGAAATAACAGGCACGCCTACCACAGGTCTATGTTTATCTTTATCACAAGGTTTAGCAATTCTAGCAGTTTCACCTTCGAACTGAATAACATGCCCATCAATATTATCAGACAAGAGATCTTTAACAATAGCAATATTAGGTTCTACTTTAACTTGCTCAGGAGGTGTATAAGTTCTAATATTGCTTTTACGAACAACAGTTGAAGCTTTAGCATGATCCTTTATTCTAACAGGGAAAGGTGGTTTCTCAACGTAAGAAGTAGGAACAATAGGATCATTATAAGTGACAGTCTTTTCTTCAACTTTAATAGGTGCAGCTACTTTTACTTCTATGGGAGGATGATATTTAAACCACTTCTCCTTAGGGAGATCAACATAAGTAGCAAAAGATTCACAGAAAGAAGCTACTATCTCAGAGTCAAGTCCATATTTAGTGCTAAACTTACGGAAAATATCGGTATCCATAAAAGATTTAACACAATCAAACTTAGGTGTATACCTAACTCTTTACCTTCGTCGAGGTCCCAATCTTCAGAGTTGCGTTTAATCTATCCAATAAATTCCATCTGAATTCAATAGTCTTCATCAGAAAAGAGCCAGCACAAGAAGTATCGAGCATGGTTTGATTATTATGAGAAAGCCGAGCATAAAAACTTTGCATAATTATTTCTCTCGAGAGCTCATGATTGGGGCATGAATATAACATTGATTTAAGCCTCCCCCAAGCTTGAGCGATGCTTTCTCCTTCGCGAGGTCAGAAATTATATATATAATTGCGATCACGATGAACAAGATGCATAGGGTAATACTTTTGATGAAATTCCAGCTTCAATCTTTTATAGTCCCACGATCTCATATCATCACATAGCCTATACCATATCAATGCGTCTCCCTTCAAAGATAAAGGAAGACCTTCTTCTTAGCAACATCATCGGGTATACCTGCAAGCTTAAATAATCCACAAACTTCATCCACATATATTAAGTGCTCATCAAGATGTTTTGTTCCATCTCTTGTAAAAGGATATGCTAGCAGTTTTTCCATCATAGCCACAGGAAATTCAAAAGGAGTTTCATTAATAGGTTCAGTAGGTTGAGGAGCAACTCTTTGCTCTACTTGACAGGGTGAAGATACCCCGAACAAGCCCCTCAGAGAATTACTTTCCATAGTAACAAGTGACAGTAAATTTCAGCACACTATATAAATTTTTCCTTACCAAATTTGACCTACCAAAGGCGCTACACTCCCCGGCAACGGCGCCAGAAAAGAGTCTTGATGACCACAAGTATATGGGATCTATCGTAGTCCTTTCGATAAGTAAGAGTGTCGAACCCAACGAGGAGGAGAAGGAAT
>NC_053022.1:290767989-290835861 GCF_003073215.2 Triticum urartu
GTTTCGCAGAACAGGAATATCAAACGGAGTCCAAACAGAATGAAACCTTCGGGAGCGTGATTTTTGGAACAAACGTGATCTAGAGGACTTGGAGTAGACGTCAAGCAACCAACGAGGCGGCCACTAGGCAGGGGGGCGCGCCATCCACCCTCGTGGCTCCACCGACCTACTTCTTCCTCCTATATATACCTACGTACCCTGAAACCATCGAGGAGCACCAAGAAACCCTATTTCCACCGCCGTAAACTTCTGTACCCAAGAGACCCCATCTTGGGGCCTTTTCCGGAGCTCTGCCGGAGGGGGAATCGATCACGGAGGGCTTCTACATCAACACCATATCCTCTCCGATGATGTGTGAGTAGTTTACTTCAGACCTTCGGGTCCATAGTTATTAGCTAGATGGATTCTTCTCTCTCTTTGGATCTCAATACAATGTTCTCCTCGATCTTCTTAGAGATCTATTTGATGTAACTCTTTTTGCGGTGTGTTTGTCGAGATCCAATGAATTGTGGGTTTATGATCAAGTTTATCTATGAACAATATTTGATTCTTCTCTGAAATCGTTTATGTATGATTGGTTATCTTTGCAAGTCTCTTCGAATTATCAGTTTGGTTTGGCCTACTAGATTGATCTTTCTTGCAATGGGAGAAGTGCTTAGCTTTGGGTTCAATCTTGCGGTGCTCGATCCCAATGACAGTAGGGGAAACGACACGTATTGTATTGTTGCCATCGAGGATAAAAATATGGGGGTTATATCATATTGTATGAGTTTATCCCTCTACATCACGTCATCTTGCTTAAAGCGTTACTCAGTTCTTATGAAACTTGATACTCTAGATGCATGCTGGATAGCGGTCGATGTGTGGAGTAATAGTAGTAGATGCAGGCAGGAGTCGGTCTACTTGTCACGGACGTGATGCCTATATACATGATCATGCCTAGATATTCTCATAATTATTCGCTTTTCTATCAATTTCTCGACAGTAATTTGTTCACCCACCGTAATACTTATGCTATCTTAAGATAAGCCACTAGTGAAACCAATGGCCCCCGGGTCTATCTTCCATCATATTAATCTCCTGTTAACTAGCTATTTCTGTCACCGTTTACTTTGCAATCTTTATCATAAAAATACCAAAAATAGTTATCTTATTATTATTATCTGTATCAGATCTCACTCTCGTAAGTGACCGTGAAGGGATTGACAACCCCTTTATCACGTTGGTTGCGAGGTTCTTATTTGTTTGTGTAGGTACGAGGTGACTCGCGCGTGGTCTCCTACTGGATTGATACATTGGTTATCAAAAACTGAGGGAAATACTTACGCTGTTTTGTTGCATCACCCTTTCCTCTTCAAGGGAAAACCAACGCATGCTCAAGAGGTAGCAACAACCTCCGTACAGATGACATCAAGCTCAATCCGAAAAAGTGTGTCTTCAGCGTCCCCGCCGGAAAACTACTGGGCTTCATCGTTTCCAATAGAGGAGTTGAGGCAAACCCAGCCAAAATCCGAGATTTTTCACAATTGGCTACACCAACAGACCTCATACAGGTCCAAAAACTAGCCGGATGCGTGGAAGCTTTAATCCGCTTTATCTCCATGTTAGGAGAAAAAGCATTGCCACTATATCGCCTGCTCCGACGCACCGACCACTTCGAGTGGACAGATGCGGCAATGGCCGGACTGGAAGAAATAAAAGCTCTTTTAGCGAGCGACCCAATCCTGGCCGCGCTGAACGTCAGCGAACCCATGTTATTATACATCTCTGCAACACACCAGGTGGTGAGTGCGATGCTCATCGTCGAACGAGAGGAGGACGGACATAAATTCCCACTTCAAAAACCAGTATATTATGTATCCACTATCCTCACACCATGCAAATCCTGATACCCTCAGTACCAAAAGATAGCATATGCGGTCTTCATGGCATCCCAGAAGCTACGGCACTACTTCCAAGAGTGCTCGATCACGGTGGCTTCCAAAGTACCACTCAATGACATAATAAACAACCGCAAAGCTACAGGCCGGATTGCCAAGTGGGCCATTGAGCTCTTGCCATTTGATATAACATACAAAGCACGCCGAGCCATTAAATCCCAAGTATTGGCTGACTTCGTCGCCGAATGGACAGAGGCCGAACTCCCTAAAGAGTACGGTACATATTCCAATTGGATCATGCACTTCGATGGCTCTAAAATGCTGGCCGGTTTAGGAGCGGGCGTTGTCTTAATGTCCCCCACAGGAGACACAGACTAGTACGTACTCCAAATATTACACACAGACTCCAATAATGCAGCCGAATACGAGGCCTTATTGCACGGTCTTCGAATGGTTGTCTCCATGGGCATACAACACTTGGAGGTGCGCGAGGATTCAAACCTCGCAATATCCCAAATAAACGTAGACTTCGACGCCAAAGATCCAAAGATGGCGGCCTATCGTAACCACATACTCAAAATATCAGCTCGGTTCGAGGGACTCGAGTTTCATCATGTGACTCGAGGAAGTAATCAAGTGGCGGATGTCCTTTCTCGCATGGGCGCCAAGCGTGACCCCATCCCGCCTAACATCTTTTTGGAAAGGCTCTTCAAGACATCAGTGGTGTGGCAGGATGAGAGCGGCAACACTAGTCTGGATCTGATTATACCCCCAGATTCCGAACACAATACTGATATCATCGGGGGCTCAGCCACCGAAATAACACCATCGGCCCATCTAATAATGGCAGTAATTGCCCCATGGACCGAACCCTTCCTGGCCTACCTTAATAGGCGAGAGCTCCCTGAGGATCAGAATGAGGCTCGATGCATCATTCGGTGTTCGAAAGCCTACAAGGTTCATGAAGGAGAGCTCTACAAGAAGAGCGCTACCGGAATACTTCAAAGATGTATCTTGGAAGAAGAAGGACAGTAGCTCCTGGCCGAAATCCATGCTGGCCTTGGCGGTCACCATGCCGCGGCTCGGGCTCTTGTAAGCAAGGCCTTCCGTACCTGTTTCTTATGGCCAACGGATCGAGCAGATGCATAGGACCTTGTCCAACATTGTGTGGGATGCCAGATTTTCACCAATCAAAGCCATATGCCGCCTACCGCCTTGCAAACAATCCCCATTACTTGGCCTTTCGTGGTTTGGGGGCTTGAAATGGTTGGACACCTTAAAGGGGGAAGCCATAAGAAAAAATATCTGCTGGTAATGGTAGATAAATTCACTAAGTGGATAGAGACCAAACCAGTTAAAACGGCCGAAGCCGGACCAGTGATAGACTTTATATCTGGTGTCGTACATTGTTATGGTGTCCCACACAGCATTATCACCGATAATGGCTCCAACTTCACAGCCGACGAAGTGAAAACATGGTGTGCTAACTTGGGCATCAAGCTCGATTATGCCTCCGTCTATCACCCCCAAACAAACGGTCAAGTCGAATGAGCTAATGGTCTTATCATGAGCGGCATTAAGCCCAGGCTAGTACGGTCTTTAAAAGAGTCAGACAAACACTGGGTCGAGGAGCTCGACTTTGTACTCTGGGCGCTGCGGACCACGCCCAATCGCACTACCGGTTACACACCATTCTTCATGGTGTATAGCATGGAGGTTGGTTTGCCCTCGACATCATTCATGACTCACCTCGAGTGCGCATGTACAAAGAGAGAGAAGCCGAGCTTGATCGGCAGGAAAGTCTAGATGCCCTGAAGGAGGAGCGCGATGTTGCAAAAGCCCGTTCCGCATCCTATCAACAACAAGCTCGCAGATACCAAAGCAGAGAAGTGTGGGCCAAGACTTATAATGTTGGTGAACTTGTTCTACGCTTGCCAGAAAAGAAAAAGGACAAACTCAAGCCCAAGTGGGAAGGTCCCTTCATTATAGATGAAGTTCTCACTGGAGGTGCGTACCATCTGCGTGATGCATCGGATAATCGCTTAGAGCCGAACCCGTGGAATGTGGCTAGACTCCGAAGATTCTACACCTAGTGTCGGACTCATTGTTCGTTTTCTTCTTCTCCTCTTTTCATTTTCTCTCTCTTTAAATTTTTTTCTTTAGCTTTATAGTTCTTGTGCGGCTAGACCGCACACTTATGAGGTACACATCCTTAAATGTATACGCCCATAATACCTGGGGGCTTCTTCTACAAAAACTTATTATCATTTTCCGAGCATCAAGCTCACCACATATGTGTCCTTTTATCATATATACCTTTTATTCACCATTATATGCACCTTTATGACTTAAGTTTTTGGCAAACTGGGTTGCCTGGCTCCTGTGCTTATGCCCTATGTTCCCATTTGTTCGGCTAGGGCATAAAGGGAGCGCCTCTGTGATTGTTACAGCCGGGTCATCCAGACTTGTACCTCAGACTGGGTGAAGCCGAAAGCTAGCGTTCTTAAGGGAATGATTGGTTGGTGAGTAAAAGACGAACTGCCCTCATGGCACTACAAAACCCCAGAGTATAAACATGTACTGTGATTTTCAGCATGACAACTTCGGTATGCACAAAGAACCGCATACCAGCCCAGGGAAAGGAACCCTTAACGGAACTATTCTCTCTGGAAGATGTTTCTTACAATCAAATGTAATATAACATAACTCCCCGAATACAACTTGTTTGTTCAAGCAATGATGACCAGACTACCTGGTTTCTGAACATACTTTGGTTTTTACTTATGGTATAGTATTCGGAAACACTCCTAACATAGGGTTCTCAGAGGTCGAAGCAGAAAGTCTACCATGACAATCATTTTACAAATTCGGTTGGAGACAAGTTTGTTGACAAAAGTACATTGCTACTTAGACTCAAAAACTTCTTCTTCCTCTAGACCCTCTAACACGCTGTCTAGTTTACAATCTTGTTGGGAGAACTTGGCGGCCACCTTCACTTGGTCGTACACCAGGCTGACCGGAATTTCCTGTCTGTTGGATCCTTGAGGTCCAACCCGGGCCATAGGATTGGGATCAAGTCCGGTGTACCGTGTTTTTACCATGGCCCAGGCTTCCCGAGCACCTTCTCGGCATGCCGATATCTTCCATAGCCCAAAACGGCGCCGAGCTCCCTTGAATAAATTCACAAGGTCCTCCATACTTCCTGGAGGAGAATCGGCTGGCCATAAAGCCTTAGAAATACTTCTCATTGCCTTCTGTGCTCGCTCATGCACCTTGGACAGCTCTTGTAGCAGGTCGCCTTGAAATCCGGACACCTCTTCTTCGGGCCGCCCAGTCAACACACCTACAGGTATAAACTTGTTAGGATTCGCATCAGCGAACTATAAGGACAATAAGTTAAAAGGCATACTGAATATGCCGCCTCCCAGGTTTTTGTTCTCCTTCAAGGCATCCTCTAGTTGGGCTTGCACATCTTTCAGCTCTTTGCTGAGCTGGGTGTTGGCGTCCTGCAGCTTGTTCTTCTTATCCCTGGTCCGTGTCAGTACACGATGACCAGTGGCCTCTTGCCTTTCGACATGTTCTTTGTCCGCCTGTGCGGCCTTCAGTTTCTCTTCCAGTTGTGCCACCGATCCTGCCATTGTAAAATGCAACCGTGTTCATTTGCGTAAACATGACTAGCACATGATTATTTTTCCGGACAAAAGGAAACATTATCAGTCGGTGCCTCCTTGGACTTCTCCAGTTTGGCAGTAACAGTAGTCAGCTGGGTCTGACACTGCTCCAGCTCCTGAGATAGCATGTTGTTCTTCTCCGTAAGTATCTGATTATACATTGATCCTTAAAATCAGTTGCTTCAACTACTTTTAGGTCTCAGGGGCTACTGGTATATGGCTATTAAATCTACACAAAATGATCTTACCCGCATATCCTTTGAAAGCTGGCGAGTGGCCCTGGCAAGCCCATCTCGAGCAGCCCGGATATATGCATCCGCCGAACTGAAGGCATTGAATGCCTCTTCAGTAAAATTAGGATCACGCATAGCTGCCCTCCAGCACCGATGGTTCATGGCACTCTCCACCTCGGAGTTGGTAGCAGATACATTATCCGAATCATCGGAGAGAGGACAATCCGGCATGGCACCCGTATCGACTCTCGCCCTAGAGGCAGGGTCTGGGGTTGGATTGATGGACGTATGTCCGGTGAAGTCTCCGGATATAGTCCGGTGAGTGCTCTTCCTGGAATATGGGGAAGGAGAAAAACGTCACAGTTCGGCATGTTTTTCACATGGCATATCAAAAGTTGTACCTTTTTGATGAAGGTTGGAGCTTGGAAGAATCATTGTCCGCCTTGTGTCGGCGTACCCTTCTTAAGGGACGATCCCGATGCGGCGTGGCGAGACAAGCGCCACCCCTTTTAAAACACAAGACATTGTAGTGGGTAAAGCGCAGTAAGAAAACTCTTTTTGAGGAGACACCTTCAGGGTACTGATAACTCACAAGTATAGGGGATCGCAACCGTTTTCGAGGGTAGAGTATTCAACCCAAATTTATTGATTCGACACAAGGGGAGACAAAGAATATTCTCAAGTATTAGCAGCTGAGTTGTCAATTCAACCACACCTGGAAAACTTAATATCTGCAGCAAAGTATTTAGTAGCAAAGTAGTATGATAGTAGCAGTAACGGTAGAAAAAGTAATAATTTTGGTTTTAGAGTGATTGTAACAGTAGCAACGGAAAAGTAAATAAGCAAAGATCAATATACGAAAAGCTCGTAGGCAATGGATGAGTGATGGATAATTATGTCGGATGTGATTCCTCATGCAATAGTTATAACATAGGGTGACACGGAACTAGCTCCAGTTCATCAATGTAATATAGGCATGTATTCCGAATATAGTCATATGTGCTTATGGAAAAGAACTTGCATGACAGCTTTTGTCCTACCCTCCCGTGGTAGCGGGGTACTATTGGAAACTAAGGGATATTAAGGCCTCCTTTTAATAGAGTACCAGAACAAAGCATTAACACTTAGTGAATACATGAACTCCTCAAACTATGGTCATCACTCGGAGTGGTCCCGATTATTGTCACTTCGGGGTTACCGGATCATAACACATAGTAGGTGACTATTGACTTGTAGAATAGGATGAAGAACTCACATATATTCATGGAAACATAATAGGTTCAGATCTGAAATCATGGCTCTCGGGCCCTAGTGACAAGCATTAAGCATAGCAAAGTCATAGCAACATCAATCTCAGAACATAGTGGATACTAGGGATCAAACCCTAACAAAACTAACTTGATTACATGATAAATCTCATCCAACCCATCACCGTCCAGCAAGCCTACGATGGAATTACTCACGCACGGCGGTGAGCATCATGAAATTGGTGATGGAGGAAGGTTGATGATGACGATGGCGATGGATTCCCCTCTCCGGAGCCCCGAACGGACTCCAGATCAGCCCTCCCGAGAGAGATTAGGGCTTGGTGGCGGCTCCGTATTGTAAAACGCGATGAATCCTTCTCTTTGATTTTTTTCTTCCCGAACGAGAATATATAGAGTTGGAGTTGAGGTCAGTGGAGCACCAGGGGGCCCACGAGGCAGGGGGCGCGCCCAGGGGGTAGGCGCGCCCCCACCCTCGTGGACAGTGTGTGGGCCCCCTGGCCTTGATTCTTTCACTGGTATTTTTTATATATTCCAAAAATATTCTCCATTGATTTTCAGGTCATTCCAAGAACTTTTATTTCTGCACAAAAATAACACCATGGCAATTCTGCTGAAAACAGCGTCAGTCCGGGTTAGTTCCATTCAAATCATGCAAGTTAGAGTCCAACACAAGGGCAAAAGTGTTTGGAAAATTATATACGATGGAGACGTATCAGGTACTTACGTGGGAGGAAGGGAGAAGGCCGGGGTAATCGGCTATAATGGCCACTTCCGTTCCATCATAACTCGCTTGATAGAAAAATCCATCCTTGAGCTCTACGGATATGTCCGGATCCTCTTCGAATCCGGGATCCAGGTCCCGATTATGGTCCTCCGGCTGCAGGGCAGGGCTATAAATCTCTGCGACAACTTTCCTCCATTCCTGTCAAGAAATGGTGGGGTTAAGTTCAGCTGGGTATGACTCAGGAGGAGCATTAAGTAAAATTACTGGGCGAAGGCGAGGATTGTACATGGAAAAGCCATCTCGACACTTGAGGCGAGTGAATTCCTCTTTCTCCCCCTTAAAAAGATCAGTCAGCATGGCAACCAAGGCGGCGAAGTTGTCCGGACCCTTACGTCCGCATCGTGATGCGTCGTCTTTCCATTGTAATGCCACATGGGGAGTCCTCTGGATTGGAGTGGCTGAACCGCCCGGGTTATTGAAATCGCCATTACCTCAATTATGGGCAGTCCGTATTGGGCGAGTGTCTTTATCTTGTCCATTAGCATCTGAACCTCCGCACTGTCTTCCTCCTCGAGGCTTCGGGGGCGCCAGATGTGGTGCTTCTTTAACGAAGCATTGGAAAATGCGGGTAGGCCTCGTCGGATTGGGTCATATAGAACGACGTCTTCAATATAAAACCACTCCGAGGGCCACTCTTCGGATGCCTTCTTTGGAGTGCCGGAAAGGTATCCTGTCCCGGCTATACGCCACACTTTGGTGCCTCCCACCTTGAATATGGATCCCTTTTGGGAGCGAGGGACGAGGCAGAAAAGTTTCCTCCATAATTCAAAATGGGCCTCATAGCCTAGGAACATCTCGCGAAGGGCGACGAAGCCCGCGATGTGCAGAATGGAGCCTGGCGTAAGATTGTGCAATTGGAGGCCATAGTACTCCAGGAGACCTCGGAGGAAAGGATGGATTGGAAATCCAACGCCTCTTAATAAAAAGGAAATGAAGCACACTCGCTCCCCTTCTGAAGGGTTTGGGAAATTTTCCACCAAGGCTTCGCCAGTAAAGGAGGTTAATCCTGCTCGAACTGGGACTAGATCCGCAGGGGGGAGATATCCCTGCATCTGGAGCTTGGTCAGCTGAGCGTAGGATACAGAACAACTCTCCCAATCGCCTTTTTGTGGACCGTGGGGGCGGGAAGAAGCACTGGGAGCGCCGGCCATGTTTGCGTAGTTTCTTGTGGCAAGCTCTAAGGATTTTCCTCCTAGTGTGGAATGGCATCTGAGATTCAATATCCTTAAATAGACGCCTTCCTTACACGGCCCGGGTGTTATGTGTAAAAATGCTTGGACCCTTCGTATTCGTCTAACACGTGGGAGCTGGAGCGGTGATGGCGCAGAAGCCAAAGGGTATAACATTTAATGTAAAGCCGAAGACCAAAGCCGAAGATGTAGATCCGAATACCGTCCTTTGGTTCAGATGCTTGGAGACCTGCGGAGGAGGAGCCTGCCTTGCAATGCCGAAGACAATTTGCACGCCAGACACGTCGTCATTGAAGACTGGTTCGGGGGCTACTGAGGGAGTCCTGGATTACAGGGTCCTCGGGCGTCCGGTCTATGCTTGTAACATCCCAAAATTCTAAATTTTGGAATGTTATATTAAAAAGATAGATTTGATTGATTGATTGATGGTTGTGTGATTGATTGAGTGAAATTCGAAACTTTTTGAAAGTTAAATGAGAGGGAATAAAAGGACTTTCCCAAACTTTCATTTTGCATTTATGATCTTTGTGACTTCAAATTCCTTTCAAACACAAAACCCTAGAGAGAAGATGACATGACTTCTTCCATTTATTTAAATAAAAAGGGATTTGAAAAGATTTGAATCGTATTTGGAAATATTTCAAATTCATAAACTTCATGCAACTCAATGTTTTTCAAGAGCGAAGATAAAATGACTTCTTCAAAACATATGAAATATGAGTTGGGAGTTTCAAAGAATTAAATTCAAAGCCCCTTTGAATTTATTTCCAATTTGGAGTTATTTGGGTTTCATTCAAATTATTTTTCTCCAAAAATAAAATATATAGAAATTAGTCTAAAATGATTCCCTACATCAGAAAATTGGAGAGAAATAAATTTGAATTAATTTTGGTATTTTTAAAATGATTTTTATGGGATTTTACTAGAGCAGGAGCACTCTTTGAATTATTTGAATTTTTATGGATTTTATTTGACTTTACAAAAATGTTCACGTTGTAGATATTCTTTTTCTGAAAATTTTAATATATTATATGCCTATATAATATTTTTATTCATTTTGTTTTATTGTTTTTAATTGTCTGTGTTAAAAATGTGTTTATAAAAAAAGGAGAACTACGCCGACTGGGTCGGCCCAACACCCAGCCAGGCCGCGGCCCAGCCAGCCCGGCAGCATCGCCCCTGACCTCCCGACGGGAGCCCTGCTCCCGCACGCCACCGACGTCGCCGTACCACCGCCGGAGTCCTCCCTCTCCTTGACCCCTTCCCCAAGCCGTCGTCGCCCCCCCTCCTATAAATTCGGGCACCCCGGGCCCCTCCCTCTCTCTCCTCTCCCAGCAACCGCCGCCTCCACCGCTGCTTGCTGCTCGTCGCCACCGCCTCTTTGCTTCGCCGCGCCGCGCCGCTGCTCTGCCGCGTCGCTTGCCGCCGCCCATGCCACAACGCCCTACCCCGCGCCGCCTCCGCTGCTGCGCCATCGCCGACCGTCGCCGCCGCTGCCGGACGTCACCGCTGCCGTCGTCTGCCGTCGCCCGATCCGATCAGCAGCCGGCCGAACCGGTAACCACCCCGGTTTATTCTCGGTTTAGTTCGGTTCTTTTAAAAGAAACCTAGATCGTTTTTTTATAAAACCTGTTTTCTTTTAGATGGATCTATTTAGAGAACGTTCGTTGGTTAGTTTTAGAAAACGAACGTTCGCTTTTTAGTCTTTTTTTTCTGTTAGTTTTAGACATGGACTTCTTTGTAGATGTTTTATTTATAGTTTAGCCCCTGATCTCAAAACAATCACTACTTGTTACTCGTTAGTCCAAATTCAACGAAACCAACGCCCGCTTCTTCGTTATGATCTCCTCTATCCAGTAATCCAACTTAAACATGTTTTGAAAAGTTTAAAATTTGAATTAGACCATATTTGAATCCAAACTTCTTTTCATCATAACTTGAGTTTTATAACTCCGGTTTAGTTGATTCTTTTTGCAAATCGAAGCTCTTGACCTAAACTTTCTGATAAGGCCAAATTCACATAATTTTGGTCCTGTTAGAAATTCTTTTATGTTGCAAGAGTTATTTGCTTGGTTTTGATGTTTTCCGAATTGTCTTCTTCATTCTTTCCGATCTTTTGAGTGATTGCTTATGTGTGGTTACTATTGATTGCCTATGATAGATTGAACGGAGTGTGACGAGTAGAACTATCAAGAGTTATGAGTGCGAATCATCTTCATCGACATTGTAGGCAAGTTCACACTTTGATCATATCCCTTTCATACCCAGTTTTTATGCATTAGTTTCACCCTCAAACATTGCATGATTAGGATCTAATTAAATTGTGGGTTTTGGGAAAGTAGATGAGGTAGTACCTATTACATGTTTTATTATCAAACCCTTGGGAGTTACTATTACGTTATGCTTATATTGCCATGCTATGCTCGTAGACGTGGATTGGGTTTGAGAGTTTTCATGACAGATGTGACATTGTTAATTAATGGTTTACTTAAGGTGGCAACTTTAACACACATCTGGGTGGATTGAGGCACCTGGGTATTCCAACGATTGCATGTTTAGGCACCTGGGTATTCTAGCGATTGCCTGTTTTTCTTTATGGACCGCCACCCAGGCTCAAAGGGATCATGAGATTATTCATACTAGAAACTTCCGTGTGCAGCCACAAGCTACTATGGGCTCTAGCTTAGTTAATTAAGTCGTGCGAACTCTTACAGTGGTAGACTAGCAGATGTAGGGGAAAGTAGGTGTAACGGTCTACCCGATCGTAAGGTGCTAGCGCTTCTGAAAGACTATGTCTCGGTCATCCGTTTCTCAAACACCATGTAGTGCGAGAATCCCAATGGAGGAGATCGAGTCTTGTGGGGAAAAGTGCACAAACCTCTGCAGAGTGTATAAACTAATCATGATTAGCCATGTCCCCGGTTATGGACGTCTTGAGTATCTAGTACTTGGATTATCATGTGAATCTCATCATGTGACTTTAAATTAATTTTGTTGGGTTTTAATGATGATGTTTAATTGGAATTGAGAGGGTGTCTACACTCTCAATATTTTTCAACCAACTTTGTAGTTAAATAAAATATATTCCTTTGGAGTAGGGAAAAGTTGGCTTTTCGCAAAAACATTATAACCATAGAGCCTTTCCACCAGCCAAATATGCATGTAGTGATAGCCTTTATTCATCATTATCCTCTCGTGTGAATTTGCCAGTACATTCAATGTACTGACCCTTTGTGGACGCAACTTCTCATGTTGCAGGATTTCTTACGACGAGTAAGTGATACGTTAGGGTTACGATTTCTACACTCAACTTTGCCGTTGGTGTTGATGGGAATCCACAACCTTGTTACTTCCGCTATTTTGGATTGAGGTAATAGTATTTACGTTACTTTTTACATGTGATTTACCTCTGTTATAAATCCTCGAGTACTGTGTGTGTCAGCATACCGATCCAGGGATGCCACTTAAGCATAGAGACTTGACCGTCTGAGGTCGGGTCGCTACAATGCAACATGGGCCAGACTAATGGGTCGTGAAGATACAAGATAAAAGACTTTCCCTCGTGTCCAGATGGTACTCTCCTTTGCGTGGAAGGCAAGCTTGGCATGTGGATATGAATATTCCTTTCTATGTAAACCGACTCTGTACAACCCTAGCCCCCTCCAGTGTCTATATAAACTGGAGGGTTTAGTCCATAGAGGCAATCACAATCATAATCATATAGGCTAGACATCTAGGGCTTAACCATTACGATCTCATGGTAGATCAACTCTTGTAACCCCTATACTCATCAAGGTCAATCAAGCAGGACGTAGGGTATTACCTCCATTAAGAGGGCCCGAACCTGGGTAAAACTTCGTGTCCCCTGTCTCATGTTACCATCGATTCGTAGATGCACAGTTCGGGACCCCTACCCAAGATCCGCCGGTTTTGACACCGACACCCGTGATACATCAAGATCGTGACATCTCAAGAACACGAGAGAGAGAGAGATTAAACACATAGCTATTGGTACAAACCCTCAGCCCCGAGGGTGGACTACTCTCTCCTCATCGTGGTGGCCGCCGGGATGATGAAGATGACAACCGGAGATGATTCCCCCCTCCGGCAGGGTGCCGGAATGTCACAGCCCTAGAATTGTTTGCAATTAGTGGCACAAGCATCCATGCATCTTGTCTAAATTATTTCTTTAATTTGAATGGGGATTGCCTAAACCCCTAGCATCAAAGGAATTCACTAGGTTCACCTAAAATATTTTCAGTAAATCCAAATGGCTTTAAAAAATGTTCATCATTTATGGAAAATGTTGTAAACAGTAACCAGAGGTGATGCACATTTTTCCATGTCATATTTGGGCTCTGAACTAAATCTTATGCTATTTGCAATTGGGCAATTAATTGCTATATAATATCTTAAATGCTCAATTAATTCTGAACTTAAGTGAGGGTTGTTGGGAATATTCCAACCACAGCCCACAATTATTTTCAGGGTTTTTAGAAACATTCTGGTATTTTTAATAAAGCCCGGAACTTACAAAGAAATAGAAAAACATTAACAAAGAGAGAGAGAGATTACCTGGCGCTTACCTGGCCGGCCTGGCACTCTAGCAGCCCACCAGGCCCATCTGCCAGTCGTCCTCCACCTCGCGCCAGAAGGACGCGAGGCGTGTGATCGCCGCCCGCCGGCACGCGCCCGTGCCACCTCTTGCTTCCTGCCGCTTCCCCCTCATCGCCCTGGACCTCCCTCGCGACGCCACGCACCCCTCTGGCCCTCTCTCACTCTCCTCGTGCTCCTTTCCCTCCTCTGGCTCTCCACCTCGCACCACCCGAACGTGCCGCCGCCGACGTGCACCATCGCGGTCACCGCCTCCCCCTCGCTTCCCTGACTGGCTCAAGATCTCTGCCTTGTCCCCCTCTTCCTCCTCACCAAGATGTAAGGCGCCGGAAGCCCCTGGACGCCACCAGCTCCGCTGTTCCCCTCCTCGGCCACCAAGGACCGTCGGTGTCGATTCGCCGCCTCCCGAGCTTCCCCGAGCACACTGGACATCCCTACAACATCGCTGTGAGCCCCCGAGCGTTTTCCCCCTCTCCCCGCGCTCGTCCGCGTCCTCTAACCACCATGGCCATCGGAGCTGATAGCTCCTCGCCGCCGGCCATGTCGCCACCGTGGCCACGGCCGTGCAAGCTTGCACCCGAGCTCACCACTGCACTCAGTACATCCCGACGAATCGAACGCGGCAACCCCCACGTCCTGTTGTGCAACCTAGCATGTTTTCCGCCGAGGCCCGAACTCCGGCCACCGCGTACGTGCTTGCCGCCGTTGTTCCCGGCCACCCCAGCACCAACCACCGCCACCGTTGGATGCGCCACATCGCCAGCTACCCGTAGCACCCACCCGCGCATCGAACCGTGGCCGGAGCAGCATTTCCGATGCTCTCCGTCGGCTCGGCCTCGCCGGCGACTCAACGCCGGCAGGGGTTGACCCCTGTTTGACCTCCCCTACGTCCTGACGTGTGGGCCCAGACCCTTGTTTAATTAGTGTTAGGTGATTAGTGTTAATTAACTTAGTTAACTACATGAGCCACTAACATGTGGGCCCAGCCCTAGATTAGTTTAGTTAATCACCTACTTAGCACTAACAGGCACTGTTAGTTAGATGTGACACTGACACGCGGGTCCCACAGGTCAGGTTTGACCTGGACCGGGCCTGTTGACCTGCTGAGGTCAGCGTGACCTAGTGCTGACGCAGTAAACCCTTTTCTGTAATTCAAATAAATCTAAATGGTTTATTTATTTCAGAAAATGTTATAAACTTCTAAAAATCATATAAAATCAACCGTAACTCCAAATGAAACAAATTGTATATGAAAAATGATCAGAAAAATCCAATCTATCCATCTGTACTGTTTTCATGCATGTTGGAGCAACCTAACCTGGCTGTTTAGATGAAACATGATAATGCACTTATATGAGTTCATAGTTTAGGCTTGTATTTGAATCTTTGATTCAAACAAGCTCAAACCACCCTGGTTTTAGTTGCATTAGCTCAAAACACATCATATTGACATGTCATGATCATGCATCATATTGTGCATTGCATTGATTGTATTCTTTCTGTGTTTGCCGGTGATTGTTCCCCCTCGGTAGACGTGTGTTTCGACGATGTGATCAATGACACCGATGAAGAGCTATATCATCTTCGGAAGTGCCAGGCAAGCAAAAACCCCTTGTTCATTCCGATACAATCCCACTCTCTCGCTCCTGCTCTCTTTTAATGCATTAGGACAATAACGATTCATCTGTTACTTGCTACGGTAGTTGAACCCCTTTCCTCTGCATGACCTGTCATTGCCACAGTAAATAGATGAAACCCACTAGCATGAGTAGGAGTTGTTTGAGCCCTGATGTGCCTACTCATTCATGCTTGTTTATCATGCCTGCTACTGCTTAGAGTTGAGTCAGGTCTGATTCATCGGGGATGAATTGGAATGGCGATGAACATGTCCTACTGTGTGTGAGCTAAGTGTGTGAACACGATTTGGTAAAGGTAGCGGTGAGAGGCCATGTAGGAGTACATGGTGGCTTGTCTCATTGAAACCATCCTCAGGAACTGAGTTCTGTGTTTGTGATCCATGAACAGCTACTACCACTCATTGGGATCCTTAATTGACCCTCTCGACTTATTAACTGCCCTAGTCCTCTATCCAGGAGTTGCAACTAGTTTCTGGTGTTTATAGGATATGTGTTGGCGGTCGTGCGTAGCGCTGACCCTAGGGTGGGCTATGATGCGGTAGATACACCGTGGCACGGTGTACCGGGTGCCCTGTTTGGTGTCTCGGGAACCCTGCACACATCGTTTGGGGCTGTGAGCGAAACTCCGGCCGGATCTCCTCGCGGATGGAACCAGAATAGGCGATAAACCTGGACTAGAGACTTGTGTGGTTAGTCAGGTTGTGGACACCCTCGCCAGGCTTCCGCTTGAAGGTTGCCGAGATACATGACGTGTATATGGTGATAAGTGGATGGGAGCGTGTGTGAAGAAGTACACCCCTGCAGGGTTATCATTATCTATTCGAATAGCGGATTCCTCGGATATGGAAACTTGGACCCCTTGCATAGTTCATAGACAAGTGAAAGTGGATACTCTAAAATGCAAGATAAGCATGAGTGCTATGGATGGCGTTCTCGTAGGGAGACGGGAGCGGATCCATAGTGGTGTATTGATATGGTGAATATGTGGACTCGTGTGCGCCACCTCAAAAGAGTTGCTTGCAGTCGTAGTTCAGGTTAGCCACTGAGTCAAAGCTGGCTTGCTGCAGTTAAACTCCCACCCCTTGTTGATACCGATGCATATGTAGTTAGTTCTGATGTAAGTCTTGCTGGGTACATTTGTACTCACGTTTGCCTATTTATGTTTTGCAGAGAGACGAGTCTCGCTAGTAGTTCCGTGTGGACTTCGACGTTTAGCTTGATACCTCAGCTACGATCTTGTCCCTCGGCAGGATCTGGTAGATAGTCAGGCTTCTAGCCTTTTTCATTTGTAGATGTCTGTACTCAGACATGTTAAGCTTCCGCATGTGCTTTGATTTGTATGCTATGATTGTTGGGTCATGAGACCCATGTTTGTAATATCTCGCTCCTCGGAGCCTAATGAATAAATACTTGAGTCGTAGAGTTATGTTGTGATGCCATGTTGTATTGTACACATATCGAGCATATTGTGTGTATGATTGAAATGCTTGGTATGTGTGGGATCCGACAATCTAGTTGTTTATCCTTGGCAGCCTCTCTTATGGGGAAATGTAGTCTAGTGCTTCCATGAGCCATAGTAGTCCGCTACAGCCCGGTTCACCGGAGTCCTGCTAGCCCAGCACTACTCAGGACACTTGACTGGCCGGCATGTGTTTCACTTTGTTCCTGTGTCTGTCCCTTCGGGGAAATGTCCATGCGGTGACATCCGGAGTCCTGCCTAGCCTGCTACAGCCCGGGTTCCCGGAGTCCTGTTAGCCCAGTGCTACAGCCCGGATTCACACGCTGCTGACCGACATGCTCGATGTGATTCATGTATGCCTGTCCCATAGTTAGTGCCGCTTTGGGTTCACGACTAGCCATGTCGGCCCGGGTTCTCTGTCATATGGATGCTAGCGACACTATCATATACGTGAGCCAAAAGGCGCAAACGGTCCGGGCCAGGTAAGGTGGACCGTGGGAATACCGTGCGTGAGGCCGCAAAGTGATATGAAGTGTTACATGTAGATGTGTGATTAGATGGGTGTCGGTGTCAAAACCGGCGGATCTCGGGTAGGGGGTCCCGAACTGTGCGTCTAGGCCGGATGGTAACAGGAGGCAGGGGACACGATGTTTTACCCTGGTTCAGGCCCTCTTGATGGAGGTAAAACCCTACGTCCTGCTTGATTAATATTGATGATATGGGTAGTACAAGAGTAGATCTACCACGAGATCAAGGAGGCTAAACCCTAGAAGCTAGCCTATGGTATGATTGTCCTTTTTTCTACGGACTAAAACTCTCCGGTTTATATAGACACCGGAGAGGGCTAGGGTTACACAGAGTCGGTTACAATGGTAGGAGATCTACATATCCGTATCGCCAAGCTTGCCTTCCACGCCAAGGAAAGTCCCTTCCGGACACGGGACGAAGTCTTCAATCTTGTATCTTCATAGTCCAGGAGTCCGGCCAAAGGTATAGTCCGGCTATCCGGACACCCCCTAATCCAGGACTCCCTCGGTAGCCCCTGAACCAGGCTTCAATGACGACGAGTCCGGCACGCAGATTGTCTTCGGCATTGCAATGCGGGTTCCTCCTCCAAGTACTTCATAGAAGATTTTGAACACAAAGGTAGTGTCCGGCTCTACAAAATAAGTTTCCACATATTGCCATAGAGAGAATAATATTTACACAAATCTAATCTGCTGACGTATTCCGTAGCATGACATCACACCACGGCCAAGTCTTTATTCGAATTGTTTTACCATCCCACCTCAGCACATTTAGCAAGGCGGTTTCTTTGGCATGTCTTGTTAAAGCGTAGATCGTGTCCCCTTATTCCGGGATTCTCATCAATACGGGCGTGGGTAACCCAACCGTACCCGTTGGTATATTTTCTCGATCAAAGGCGAGTCCCAAACGGTCACGGGGAAGGCCCTTGGTATTCAACCTCTTATAAAGAGACCAAGGCCTTACTCCTTTCTTTCAATCTCAAACGAGTTCGCCCTTCGCCTTGAGTTCCAACACCCAAGGCTCCAGATTTCAGGCACTTCGGACCTTCGACAATGTCCGGTTCCGACCTTCGAGGCCGATGGATGCCCTCCTCCGTCACGGAGGAGGATGTGCTGAAGTTGAGAGAGGCCCTTGGGAGTGGGAATGCTCAAGGGCAGGTCATTCCCACTCCCAAGCCCGGTGAGAGTGTGGTGTTCATGTCTCACTTCCTTCGGGGGCTAGGCTTCCCGACGGATCCCTTCATGAGGGGGCTCATGTATTATTATGGGCTAGAATTTCATGACTTAGCCCTGGAGTCCATCCTCCATATTTCCTCATTCCTCGTCGTGTGTGAAGCCTTCCTCCGTATCACTCCTCACTTCGGACTATGGCTCAAGACCTTCAAAGTAGAGCCGAAGATGATCAAGGGACGGCACACAGAGTGCGGAGGTGCTTTTATAAGCAAGAATGCTGGTACTCCATGGCCCGAGGGCTCTTTTCAAGAGGAGTCCAGCTTATGGCAACAAGAGTGGTTTTATATTACCGCTCCCAGGGCCCCTAAGTGGGTGGCACCACCTACCTTTCGCTCGGGTCCCCCGCCACGACTGGCATCATGGGTCAATACGGGGCTGGACTGGGGGCCGGCAAAGGACGTGCCCCTGTTGCAGGGCCACATCCGAGATCTCCTAGAAAGAGACATCAGTCTGGTCGTGGTGACGCAGGTTATGTTAATTCGCCGAGTTCTGCCCTGCAAACGTCGCCCCCTCCGCCTGTGGGAGTTCAACCCGGAGGGACCACGAGTTCTCCAACATTTTCTTGGCATGACGCCCGTGGAGATGTACAAATTGTTCTTCGGACCACAAGTAGTGTGTCCGAATTCTACGAAGGACGCAGGTCTGAGCTGCAATCGTCCAGATACTCAAGTAAGTAGCCTTGTGCCCGGACTCGCTATCCGTATATTTATCATAAAATTGCCCCTAAAAGAGCCGTCCTTTAAACAGGAGTGGATAGCGAAAGCAAAGCTAATCAGGTGTCCGGCCCCCCTCCTCGAGACCACGTCGGGTCCCGTGCTAGTCAGGATGTTGGAGGTTGTGCCTTCAAAGGGAAGCGAGGGAGGGGATAAGGAAGCTACAGCCTCCTCAAAGGAGGTTGTCCGGAAGGGAGGAATCGAAAATTCCTCTCCTCAGGGGAAGAAGAGGACCGCCTCTGAAGACCCAGAGACCATGGCCTTAAAGCGAGGGAAGAAATCTTCGCCAGAGGGTCCTGTGCTGGGGGATACTTCGGCCGAATTATGCCCTCAAGGGGATCAGCCCTCCACCGAGCCGTAAGTAGAGAGGAGTTTTCTTTTTAAGAAACGAGAGAATTCCCTGCTTTATATCTGAGAAAAGTAATCGAAAATTTACCTTGTAGCTCGGACCTTAGACCTTCTCAGCAAAGCTCGTCTTCGGGGGATCTTCTTCCAGAGATGATGGAGAGCGGAAAGCCTCCCCCTGCCGTACCGCCTTGCGAGGCGGGCGACCCTAAGGTATCGTCGCGGAGGGTTTCTCTGAATCCGGCAGGCCCGGAAGGTAGTCATATGGCCCCCCAAAGCCCTCCGTGTCCGGCCTTCGAAAAGGGCCATCGGACGAGTCCGGCGCCGTCTGGTGCGCGGTCGGAGGAGCTGAAGGATCTGCTTGGGCGAGCATCTATCTCAGAGGAGCACCGTGCATTGATGGGTATGGTGATTGAGAGGATTTCATCCGCGGAGAGCGGATTGCACAAGGCCGTCAGGAGTTTACTGACAGGTTTTGAGGTATGCGAAATAATGTACCCTTTTTGGACAGTTGCACATAAATAAGATGCGCCCTGTGTAGATAGTAGCCCCTGAGACTCTGTGTTGTCAAAAGTGACGGCGCACAGAGGATCATAATCCCAGGTCTAATATGTCGCCTTTATACGTAGGTGGCGAAGTGTCCGGTGGCCAGCCGGACTGATGGATTTGCCGAGCTAAAGCGGCAACTTGACGTGGCAGATGCCGACATCGCGCTTGTCAACAAGCGGCTTAACGAGGCACAAGGTATGTAATTCCTTCGGTGGCGCCTGGTAAGAGGAGCTTTATGCCAGTATCTTACAATGTGTGCGCTTGATGCAGATGGTGCTGCTGCCATGGAGAATCTTCGGGCGGAACTTGCCCGAGCCAAGGAGCAAGCCAGGAAAAGTGATGCGGCTGCCGGAAAGGCAATTGAAGAGCTGAAAGCCGAACAGGCTGCTCACTGCCGAAGCAAGAAGGAAATGGCCGAGATGGCCGTGACGCTAAAGAACGCTGCTGACCGTTGCAAGCTTCTTGAAAAAGAAGATCGGGCGGAACAGACGGACCTGAAGAAGGCCATTGCCGATGCCAAGGATGCTCGCTCTGCGATGAGAGCTATGAAGGAGGAGCTGCGTCAGGCCCGAGAGATCGCGGCTGGAAAGCCCTTTATGCTGCGGAGGAAGTTATGTGATCCTAAACATGCTCCGTTAGACCAGATGTGGAGTACGGCGGACACCTATCTGGATTTAGCAGCGAGTGCCGCAGATGCGGCCGAACACTTCCGAGATCAAGAAGATCGCGAAGTGGAAAAGCTCTTCTGGTCGCAGTTCCACAATCCAGAGCGTCCACTGTCATTAGCCGATCATTTGGCCGAATGGGACGAGCTAAATAGGTTGTCCGGACTCGCCATGAAGTATGTCATGAGTCATCTGTGGCCAGAGAGGCCAGAGCCGAAAAGTTATTTCAACTTGGTGCAACAGTTCCTTGGTGCGGCACCGCATATCAATGCGATGAAGAGGTCAGCGTGCATAGAGGGTGCGCGGATGGCTCTTGCCCGTGTCAGGACATACTGGGCGGAAATGGAAGCCACCGTTGTTGCATCCCCAGAATTGGATGGAAGCCGAGTACCTGCCGAGCGCTATTTTCAGGAAGTTTTGCAAGGCGCTCGTTTAATAGAGACGCAGTGCTCGAAGGATACTATATTCGAATAGCATGTATTATTGTAAAACAATATTTTGATAAATTGTAGAAGCTTTTTATACTTGTGTCTACAAGTATTATAATACCTCCTGTGCGGCCGTTTAACATATACGTATATATAATCTGAAAGATGGCAGTCATCGGCTTCAGCCCCCACGCACATAATGCGGGGGTGTTCGTAGAAGGCACATTTTCACACTTGATCCAACGTCTTGTTCCTACAAAGGAGGTGATAGCGCAGCGAACTAGGCAATTAGACTATGATGCTTTATCACTTTCACTTAGCCATAGGAGTTTGACATTGAGGCTACTTATATAGCCCCTGGTGGCGCCTGCGCTCGACCGAACTCGGGGCGCGTATGTGCCTGGCCGGGAAACGGCCCTTCGTTAATGCGGAGGAATCCTAAAGATTCCAGTAAGTCATCGAGTGGTTGACCAGTCTCACGCTATATCATGACAGTCAGTTTTCGGCTTTCTCTACTGAGGTGCTCGCCTGGCCGAACCGGGGCACAATCGCAGCAGTTCGCCTGGTGCCGCCTTAGCCGATAGAGCAGAACGTAAGGCAGCAAAACACAAGAGCTGGGCAAACCAAACATTTGACCAAAGACATGATTCAGAGCTGATGCATATAAGGCCAAACTCGCGACGCCGAACACTCCCTAAGGTATTCGGTCTTTATGAGGGCGGGCGGGATAACACCCTTAGTAATAAGCCCCTAGTGTCTAGGTATGCGCAAAACTCTGACGTGGCCACATGCCAAAATGCCAGCCTCCTCCTTGGTTATACCAAGAAACCAGGGGATGTGTATCAACAAGAGACAGTAAAAAAGGTTTATGCAGGGTCTTAATCTGAAAAGAATCCTTGGAACGGGTCCCTGCTACACGTCTGCGCCTGTGTCTCCGTTGTGCCGTATCCTGGACGGGCGTAGCACGGTGTTCATCTGTAAAAGAGAGGAACTTAGTTAAAGAAAGATCATGCCGAACATGAGTTATACTAAATAAACAAGGTATAAATCGAAATGGGTAAAATTGAGCTTTATTGTCTCTTGTTTTATATGCGCGGAGCCCCTAGTACAGGGGTATACGGCTATTAAGCCTTTATCAATTGTATGTTTATGCCGGACTCGTCTAGCCGTGTCTGTGGTCTTGACGACCTGTTTAGATGCTTTGGCTGGTGAAGCCGCTTTATTGTGGGGCTGTCAAGGCAGCCGCACTGTTTTCCGCACGGGAGGAACACTCAATGTTTTCCCTTTAATGAGATGATGCCTCGTGGACTGGGCATCTTAAGCGTAACAGATGCATAATGCGGTATTGCATTAAAGCGGGCGAAAGCTTCGTGTCCCAGCAGTGCTTGATAGCTACTTGAGAATGGGGCGATGTGGAAAGTTAGCTGTTCGCGGTGGAAGTTATCGGGGGAGCCGAACATAACTTCCAGCCAGAGAGAACCCATGCAACGGGCATCCAGGCCTGGCGTTACCCCTTGAAAGGAGGTTTTGCTATGGCGAATTTTTGTTGGGTCTATCCCCATGTTGGTATAACAGGTTTAGACCACTGCAGCCGTCCATCAGGACATTTGTAAAATGGAGTCCGCCGATTATTGGATCTAATACCAAGGCAGTCCAGCTTGCGTTCCGGATACTTCTAGAGTAATCCTGATGGTCGAAGGTGATCGGTTTTAACAACCATTGGCGAGACTCCTTTGGGATAGGCCGTATGGCGCGTATCTCTGGTGGCGCCGTTCTGTTCATCACGTGAAGTAAGTGTGCTGTTTTGACTTCTTGTGGGAAATCCTTTTGTTTTCTAGTGCTCTACTTGTGGGGTTCGTCGTCGTCCTCACTTGGTGTGTCGAGCCCCTTGTGTTCGGCGTTGAGTTTGCCGGCTTGCTTGAAAACCCAACAATCTCTGTGGGTATGGTTCGCAGGCTTCCCGGGAGTACTATGTATTTGACATATCTTGTCCAAGATTTTGTTTAAGTTGGATAGCTCGTCCCTGTTATCCTTGAGGGGCGGCTTTCTCTGATTCTGCCGCGAGCTTTTGAATCCGGTGTTGACTGCCGTGCTCTTTGGGCTGTTTCCCTTATTCCCGCGCTGGTCCTTGCTGCTTCGGGGTTTTCCGTTTCCATCCCTAACTTCGGATGTACTTGGGTCGTTGGTGCTACATCTTGCCAACCAGCTGTCCTCTCCTGCACAAAAGCGGGTCATGAGGCTTGTTAATGCGGCCATTGTTCTTGGCTTTTCTTGGCCGAGGTGTCTGGCGAGCCATTCGTCTCGAACGTTGTGCTTAAAAGCTGCTAGGGCTTCGGCGTCCGGACAGTCGACTATCTGATTCTTTTTAGTAATAAATATGTTCTAGAATTTCTGGGCTAACTCTCCGGGCTGTTGAGTTATGAGACTGAGATCGTCTGCATCCGGAGGGCGGACATAGGTCCCTTGAAAATTTGCCCGGAAAGCATCCTCAAGCTCTTCCCAACTTCCAATGGTGTTTTCAGGAAGGCTTTTGAGCCAATGTCGAGCTGGCCCTTTAAGCTTGAGGGGTAAGTATTTTATGGCGTGGAGGTCATCTCCTCTGGCCATGTGTATGTGGAGGATATAATCCTCGATCCAGACCCCAGGATCTGTTGTTCCGCCGTACGCCTCTATGTTTACGGGCTTGAATCCCGCTGGAAATTCATGGTCCAGCACCTCATCGGTGAAACATAGGGGGTGTGCGGCACCCCTGTATTTGGGTGTGTCGTGATGTTCGGATATTTGTTGTGTTGCATTGCTTACTAGAGCTTGCTTTCTTGGCCCGTATATAGATCTGGCTGGGCCGTATTTTTGATGCGGATCCTTTGGTGGATCGTGTGCCGGCTTGTGTGCGGCGCCGCTTGCTGCTCCATGCTGGCCATGCGGTCGTCCATCCGACCGGATGGCTTTCCTATTTTTTGACTGCAGGGGCTCTAAGGCCTCCTCGTCAAATTCAGGCAGTAGCTTTCGCTTTGGATAGCTTTTTGTGCAGCGACTGCCGGCATATTTGTCTGCGGTGTTGCGTACTTTGCTCCATCTGATTCTGAGTGCATCTTCCGCAGTTTTGAGCTTCCGCTTCTGCTTTTTCAGGCTATGCGCAGTGGCGACGAGCCTTTTGTGGAGGTTCTTCTGCTCCATGAGTTTATCCGGCGTAAGGTCGTCCGGACTGTTGTTTTCGCCGGGGACGGGGTGTTCGGTTTGTTTATCCAAGTTGCCCTGTTCGGACGCTTGCTCGAAGGCATGTTCGTCGTCCGCCGGCTCGTCCTGCTCTATGGCTGGGTCTGTATGGCTGCTGTCTCTGTCGAGGCGGGGCTTGGAGCGGCGCTTACGTCACCGCTTTGATTGCTTTTCGAGTGAACGATCCCTCGTTGCATCCCTGTGTTCCTCGTCGTTGCTTCCTTTGGGTGTGTCCACCATGTATACATCATGAGATGAGGTGGCTGTCCAGTGCCTTATAGGCGTTGGTTCATGTTCATCTCCTACATCGTCGTCCATACCGTCGATGTCTTCGGAGTCAAAGTCGAGCACGTCGTTTAAATTATCGACAGTGGCTACGAAGTGGGTGGTGGGTGGGCTTTGAATTTCTTCATCATCCGCATCCCAACCTTGTTGACCATAGTCCGTCCAGGGCTCTCCTGATAAAGAGAGAGACTTTAGTGAATTCAGAATATCGCCGAAGGGCGAGTGCTGAAAGATGTCCGTGGCGGTGCACTCCATGATCGGCGCCCAATCGGGTTCGATCGGTCGGGGCGCGAAGGGCTCGGAGTCTGGAGAGGAGTCCGGCTCCTTGGAGTCACGGGCTTCGCAGAGAATAGGGCTGGTGTTCGGCTCGATCGCCGTAGAGATTACAGCCCCCGAGGCGGTGTCTAACCACCCATCCTCGATTGGTGTGATCGGCTCCGAGCTAGGGGTCGGAGCGGACATGGGTGCGGCCTCCAAGGCACTGTTCGGCGGCAGAGCTAAATCATGCCCATCGTGACAGTGCGGCGCGCTCGGCTGTGGCTTGAATCCGTCGAAGATCAAGTCTCCGCGGACGTCGGCCGTGTAGTTCAAACTTCCAAATCTGACCTGATGGCCAGGGGCGTAGCTTTCGATCTGCTCCAGATGACCAAGTGAATTGGCCCGCAGTGCAAAGCCGCCGAATACGAAGATCTATCCGGGGAGAAAAGTCTCACCCTGGATCGCATCGCTGTTGATGATCGGAGAAGCCATCAGGCCTAAAAGTGACGACACAGAGGAACTCCAAATGAAAGCACCAATGTCGGTGTCAAAACCGGCGGATCTCGGGTAGGGGGTCCCGAACTGTGCGTCTAGGACGGATGGTAACAGGAGGCAGGGGACACGATGTTTTACCCAGGTTCGGGCCCTCTTGATGGAGGTAAAACCCTACGTCCTGCTTGATTAATATTGATGATATGGGTAGTACAAGAGTAGATCTACCACGAGATCAAGGAGGCTAAACCCTAGAAGCTAGCCTATGGTATGATTGTCCTTTTTTCTACGGACTAAAACTCTCCGGTTTATATAGACACCGGAGAGGGCTAGGGTTACACAGAGTCGGTTACAATGGTAGGAGATCTACATATCCGTATCGCCAAGCTTGCCTTCCACGCCAAGGAAAGTCCCTTCCGGACATGGGACGAAGTCTTCAATCTTGTATCTTCATAGTCCAGGAGTCCGGCCGAAGGTATAGTCCGGCTATCCGGACACCCCCTAATCCAGGACTCCCTCAGTCGGGGTCCTGACAGCTTTGGTATCAGAGCTTGACTGCCTGTAGGATTACCAAGCCAAATTGGTCGAAGAGTCTAGAAATGCTTTAGTTATGTAAGAGAATTGATTGTGGAAGGGAACGTAAGGCTCTTTTTACTCCTTTACCCTATGCCCTTCTGATCTGAGTCAACCTCCTCTTTTCTACGGGGATTAAGAACTAGGCCTTATCATCTATCTATCAGGATGATGTGTTACTAATCCATAGACTTATAGAATTGATAGTTTCAAGCCTCAGTTCCGTTCCTACTACTTCCGTATGTTGACAGTTGATCTCGGAACCTTGATATTGTGTTGTTGAGTGGTTATGCCACCATTTTGCAGGATGTCTCAAATCTTTTTGAGCATTTATAGCCGTTATGCTGTCCGAGTCATCCCAGGTTTCTAAGTAGTCTGATGCATTTGCAAACCCCTTCCTCCTGTTCCTGATGTCCATTTGGGCTAGATTAATCACACTAATCGGTGAGTTGAGGTACTCTGTTGCCTCGACATATATGTTGGAGCTATTATTATGACCCTAGGTGTTTTAGGGAGTCACCTAGTAATCTAGCCATGTTTTGTGTTCCGGTGTGATGATTCTGGCCACCATTCTCGAAAGCATCCCGTGATGCCATTTAGTAGTAGGTATTCTATTCCTGGGTTCTTGAACCCGAGATTCACCCTACTTACCTCATGTTGATAGTGTTTGCTCATTCCTTTAGGATATTAGCAACCTTGCGACAGTCCTCGAGGTCCGTGGTATTTCTTTCTTCCAAATACCATGACCCATTAAGGCAGAAGTTCTTTGAACCAAAATATCACAATCAGAGTACTCTTGAGGAGTTCTCCATTCATAATTGTGATTCTGCCAGTCCTACCTTCCTGCATGGGTTATCTGGAAGAAACCTGTTGAACTTGGTTCGACATATTAATCTATGCATCCACAACTCAGAAAGATATACGTCCTCTTGAGTTGTCCCTCTTCATTTGTATTCCGACCATCGCCTATCAATTGGTAGTCAGGAGTAATTGTGCATCCATGTTATCGATGCTTATTATTCTTGTGGTCCGTTAGGCCATTCTATTTCAGAATGACTAGGAGAAACAAACTCCAGTACCTCATCCATATCCAGGATTGGGTCAAAGTAGTTGAGTTCTGCAGATCAAATGCCAATCTAGCTTTTGCTCTGTTCTATCCTGGAGTATTACCCCCTTTATGTCAGGATTGTCATGAGAATTGCACCATCTCTTATACATTCTTGACGCAGTGATACTTCTTGCCATCATTTTTCATTCATCGGTTTCCATGTTGTTGTAACTGGAATGCCGACAAGTGAATCGTGATGTGTGAAATCAATACTCCGAGCAACTCATTGCTTGGTAGTAAATGGACAATATTCTCATTCTTAGCGTGTTGGTTATTGAACTACCATTCTAAGATTAATCTTGCTACCTAGTCCATATTTCCTGGTGCACTCTTCGATCAATGAGTTAGGATTACTCAATCCCTTGCTTATTTGTTCATATCGTCTTGCTCTGATAAGCAAGATTGTTCTCGAGCTTAGTAACATATCGGTGGTTCGTGATGTTCTAAATATCTTCTCGGAAGTATTACCAGGTTGTCACCTGACCGCTATGTTGAGTTCGTGATCATGTCGGTTTTCCTCCAAACCACCCATTCTCCAAGATTCTGTGTTGGATACCCTGAACTAGTCGCTCGAGCTAAACAACAACTTGCAGGGTTGGAAGATAAAAGCTTAATCCACTTAGTTCATTCCAAAGGGATATCCTTGTGTTTGTGTGTTAGTAGAAGAAAGATGATATCTTCATCGATTGTTCCTCATGATCGGTTGTTGGATCTGTTGTCTTGTTAGAACTTTGATTTGAGTGTGGGCTATCCTCAAATCAAATCAGTACCAACGATATTCGTAATGTTGTCTTACTCTTGGTTGACTCCTCGAGCATACACCATTACATCTTTTGGTCTGACCAATACTATCACATTGTTCACATAATGGTGGAAGTCCAGTGATATGGAAATTCCGATGAGTTGCTATTGAGCCCATCAGCAGCATTTTGTCTCCTCCATGATTTGTGTTGAACATCCAGCTAGTGTTGGAAACTTGTGTAAGCATTTTCTTCATGCCCCGTTCATGAAGTATATGTTTGGATGAAAGAAGTGACTTCCTTTGATTCACGTGCATTTGATGTAAGTTGCCGCCGTGAATTCGAGAAAGTTTGTTTTGCTTCCTCTGGAATCATCCCAAGTCAGTCATGCATGTGCAAAGTATTCTATGGTCTGATAGACTGATCATCTTCATTCTATACGCATCCCTAGCACACCAAGCCACTGATTGATTTGTTCAAGATAAAGGAGTCTGTTCTAAAGTGTTAATCCTTTAGACTTCTGCGCGGAGACTTCAATATCATTAATTATGGTTCTCAACTAGAACTCGGTAGTGTTTTTCTTGTAAGACTACTACGTGATCATGCTTGTCTAGGACGGTGTGTTCACATGTATGTAGCAGAACCGACTCATGTTTGGGAGCTTACTACCATAGTTAATTCCCCTAGAATCTCGCAACATCATCTCGTCGACTTGTGTTGCAACCTTTCCTTCCCCAGACATGCCGCCTAAAGTATCCTATTACCAACCAGATCTGAATCTCAGGCAGATATGATGGTTGAAACATTCCCAGCATTTGCATGTTGTCCCCAGCTTGCACCGCCGTTGTACCAAATTTCCATGGGCTGCACTTCTCAGTAATTGTTGTTCAGGATCATCTTCAAAAGTGGTCCTACCATGGGTCCCATCCATTTCCGATGATACCCAAAATCATCCATTGTGTTGTCTTCAACAAGGTAGTCCACATCATCCATTCTAGTCTAGGTATGCCATCCCTTCGTACTCCGCTAAACGATTGTTGTGGTTTGCCTTAGGCTGGTATAAAGAGTGTCAATGATCTCTGAATCAAAAGTAATTCTTTTTGCCACTTAAGGGAATATTTCTGTGAGTCACCTTCCTTAAGGTGTCTCGTTGTGGTATCATGGCAACCCAACTCCTCGCTACGTTGACACCGTTCACCACCCTCCTAGGTGTGGGAATTCCGCTACTTATTTAAACCTTGTCATATGCTCATTTCCATCATTCTTGATGTGTGTATCGTGTCTCATCTCGACAGATGTCGCTATGTCTCATTCTGTGAGTTGATCATCGGTTGCTCGATCTTCGAGAAGATCGATTCTTCGAGAGTTTCCTTTCTTTCCGTTATCGTGTTGGATGGAGTTCTCAGAGCAATACATCGAGACAAAGATGGTGGTCGTGTCAACGTTCTTATGAAGTGCAACCTGGATTGTGAAGATCATGTTAGTTTGTGCCCCCTTTGTCTTCTTACCTCACGTCTTGAATCTCGGGACGAGATTCTTGTTTAGTGGGGGTGAGTTGTCACAGCCCTAGAATTGTTTGCAATTAGTGGCACAAGCATCCATGCATCTTGTCTAAATTATTTCTTTAATTTGAATGGGGATTGCCTAAACCCCTAGCATCAAAGGAATTCACTAGGTTCACCTAAAATATTTTCAGTAAATCCAAATGGCTTTCAAAAATGTTCATCATTTATGGAAAATGCTGTAAACAGTAACTAGAGGTGATGCACATTTTTCCATGTCATATTTGGGCTCTGAACTAAATCTTATGATATTTACAATTGGGCAATTAATTGCTATATAATATCTTAAATTCTCAATTAATTCTGAACTTAAGTGAGGGCTGTTGGGAATATTCCAACCAGAGCCCACAATTATTTTCAGGGTTTTTAGAAACGTTCTGGTATTTTTAATAAAGCCCAGAACTTACAGAGAAATAGAAAAACATTAACAAAGAGAGAGAATATTACCTGGCGCTTACCTGGCCGGCCTGGCACTGTAGCAGCCCACCAGGCCCATCTGCCAGTCATCCTCCAGCTCGCGCCAGAAGGACGCGAGGCGTGTGATCGCCGCACGCCGGCACGCGCCCGTGCCACCTCTTGCTTCATGTCGCTTCCCCCTCGTCGCCTTGGACCTCCCTCGTGATGCCACGCACCCCTTTGGCCCTCTCTCACTCTCCCTGTGCTCCTTTCCCTCCTCTGGCTCTCTCCCTCGCACCACCCGAACGCGCCGCCGCCACCGACGTGCACCACCGCGGCCACCGCCTCCCCCTCGCTTCCCTGACTGGCTCAAGAGCTCCGCCTCGTCCCCCTCTTCCTCCTCACCAAGATGTAAGGCGCCGGAAGCCCCTGGACGCCGTCAGCTCCGTCGTTCCCCTCCTCGGCCACCAAGGACCGCCGGCGTCGATTTGCCGCCTCCCGAGCTTCCCCGAGCACACTGGACATCCCTACAACACCGTTGTGAGCCCCCGAGCGTTTTCCCCCTCTCCCCGTGCTCGTCCGCGTCCTCTAACCACCATGGCCATCGGAGCCGATAGCTCCTTGCCGCCGGCCATGTCGCCATCGTGGCCACAGCCGTGCAAGCTTGCACCCGAGCTCACCACTGCACTCAGTACATCCCCATGAGTCGAACGCGGCCACCCCCACGTCCTGTTGTGCAACCTAGCATGATTTCCGCCGAGGCCCGAACTCCGGCCGTCGCGGACGTGCTCGCTGCCATTGTTCCCGGCCACCCCAGCACCAACCACCGCCACCGTTGGATGCGCCACATCGCCAGCTACCCGTAGCACCCACCCGCGCATCGAACCGTGGCCGGAGCAGCGTTTCCGACGCTCTCCGTCGGCTTGGCCTCGCCGGCGACTCAACGCCGGCAGGGGTTGACCCCTGTTTGACCTCCCCTGCGTCCTGAAGTGTGGGCCTAGGCCCCTGTTTAATTAGTGTTAGGTGATTAGTGTTAATTAACTTAGTTAACTAGATGAGCCACTCACATGTGGGCCCAACCCTAGATTAGTTTAGTTAATCACCTGCTTAGCACTAACAGGCACTGTTAGTTAGATGTGACACTGACACGCGGGTCCCAAAGGTTAGGTTTGACCTGGACCGGGCCTGCTGACCTGCTGAGGTCAGCGTGACCTAGTGCTGACGCAGTAAACCCTTTTCTGTAATTCAAATAAATCTAAATGGTTTATTTATTTCAGAAAATGTTATAAACTTCTAAAAATCATATAAAATCAACCGTAACTCCAAATGAAACAAATTATATATGAAAAATGATCAGAAAAATCCAATCTATCCATTTGTACTGGTTTCATGCATGTTAGAGCAACCTAACCTGGCTGTTTGGATGAAACATGATAATGCACTTATATGAGTTCATAGTTTAGGCTTGTATTTGAATCTTCGATTCAAATAATCTCAAACCACCCTGGTTTTAGTTGCATTAGCTCAAAACACATCATATTGACATGTCATGATCATGCATCATATTGTGCATTGCATTGATTGTATTCTTTCTGTGTTTGCCGGTGATTGTTCCCCCTCGGTAGACGTATGTTTCGACGATGTGATCAATGACACCGATGAAGAGCTATATCATCTTTGGAAGTGCCAGGCAAGCAAAAACCCCTTGTTCATTCTGATACAATCCCACTCTCTTGCTCCTGCTCTCTTTTAATGCATTAGGACAACAACAATTCATCTGTTACTTGCTGCGGTAGTTGAACCCCTTTCCTCTGCATGACCTGTCATTGCCACAGTAAATAGATGAAACCCACTAGCATGAGTAGGAGTTGTTTGAGCCCTGATGTGCCTACTCATTCATGCTTGTTTATCATGCCTGCTACTGCTTAGAGTTGAGTCAGGTCTGATTCATCGGGGATGAATTGGAATGGCGATGAATATGTCCTACTGTGTGTGAGCTAAGTGTGTGATCACGATTTGGTAAAGGTAGCGGTGAGAGGCCATGTAGGAGTACATGGTGGGTTGTCTCATTGAAACCGTCCTCAGGAACTGAGTTCTGTGTTTGTGATCCATGAACAGCTACTACCACTCATTAGGATCCTTAATTGACCCTCTCGACTTATTAACTGCCCTAGTCCTCTATCCAGGAGTTGCAACTAGTTTCTGGTGTTTATAGGATATGTGTTGGCGGCCATGCGTAGTGCTGACCCTAGGGGTGGGCTATGATGCGGTAGATACACCATGGCACGGTGTACCGGGCGCCCGTTTGGTGTCTCGGGAACCCTGCACACATCATTTGGGGCTGTGAGCGAAACTCTGGCCGGATCTCCTCACGGATGGAACCCGAATAGGCGATAAACCTAGACTAGAGACTTGTGTGGTTAGTCAGGTCGTGGCCGACACCCTCGCCTGGCTTCCGCTTGAAGGTTGCCGAGATACATGACGTGTATATGGTGATAAGTGGTGGGAGCGTGTGTGAAGAGGTACACCCCTGCAGGGTTATCATTATCTATTCGAATAGCCGGATTCCTCGGATATGGAAACTTGGACCCCTTTCATAGTTCATAAACAAGTGAAAGTGGATACTCTAAAATGCGCAAGATAAGCGTGAGTGCTATGGATGGCGTTCTCGTAGGGAGACGGGAGCGGATCCATAGTGGGGTATTGATATGGTGAATATGTGGACTCGTGTGCGCCACCTCAAAAGAGTTGCTTGCAGTCGTAGTTCAGGTTAGCCACTGCTTCAGAACTCTTGTATTCCACCGAATAAGAATAGTCAAAGCTGGCTTGCTGCAGTTAAACTCCACCACCCCCCCTTTGTTGATACCGATGCATATGTAGTTAGTTCTGATGTAAGTCTTGCTGGGTACATTTGTACTCACGTTTGCCTATTCTATGTTTTGCAGGGAGACGTCAGTCTCGCTAGTAGTTCCGTGTGGACTTCGATGTTTAGCTTGATACCTCAGCTACGATCTTGTGCCCTCGGCAGGATCTGGTAGATAGTCAGGCTTCTTAGCCTTTTTCATTTGTAGATGTCTGTACTTAGACATGTTAAGCTTCCGCGTGTTCTTTGATTTGTATGCTATGATTATTGGGTCATGAGACCCATGTTTGTAATTTCTCGCTCCTCGGAGCCTAATGAATAAATACTTGAGTCGTAGAGTTATGTTGTGATGCCATGTTGTATTTACACATATCGAGCATATTGTGTGTATGATTGAAATGCTTGGTATGTGTGGGATCCGACAATCTAGTTGTTTATCCTTGGCAGCCTCTCTTATGGGGAAATGTAGTCTAGTGCTTCCATGAGCCATAGTAGTCCGCTACAGCCCGGTTCACCGGAGTCCTGCTAGCCCAGTACTACTTCTCAGGACACTTGACTGGCCGGCATGTGTTTCACTTCGTTCATGTGTCTGTCCCTTCGAGGAAATGTCACGCGGTGACATCCGGAGTCCTGCCTAGCCTGCTACAGCCCGGGTTCCCGGAGTCCTGTTAGCCCAGTGCTACAGCCCAGATTCACATGCTGCTGACCGACATGCTCGATGTGATTCATGTATGCATGTCCCCATAGGTTGATGCCGCTTTGGGTTCACGACTAGCCATGTCGGCCCGGATTCTTTGTCATATGGATGCTAGCGACATTATCATATATGTGAGCCAAAAGGCGCAAACGGTCCTGGGCCAGGTAAGGTGGCACCCATGGGAATACCGTGCGTGAGGCCGCAAAGTGATATGAAGTGTTACATGCTAGATCGGTGTGACTTAGGATCGGGGTCCTGACACGGAACGGGTCTAGATTGGTTTTCGGTGGCTACGGAGCCCTGCAGAGGCGGAACTTCTAATCTAGGTTAACCCCGAGGGGTTTAGGAATATTTGGGAATTTATAGTGCAAAGAAGGGGTGCGAGAGGCCACTGAGGTGGGCACAACCCACCTGGGCGCGCCCTGGTGGGTTGTGCCCCCCTCGGGGCACCCCCCAGTTGCAGCTCTGGCCCATCGGGAGTCTTCCGGCCCATAAAAAATCCACAAAAAGTTTTGCGGTGTTTGGACTCCGTTTGATATTGATTTTCTGCGATGTAAAAAAAGCAAAAAACAGCAACTACCACTGGGCACTGGGTCAATAGTTTAGTCCCAAAAAATGATATAAAGTTGCTATAAAATGATTGTAAAACATCCAAGAATGATAATATATTGTCATGAATACTTCATAAATTATAGATACGTTGGAGACGTATCAATAACTTGTGACAATTCTTTGCGGAATCAATTCATTTTTATCATTAGGAACAACGATAACACCTCCCTTCTTAGGGACCTAATGAACATGACTTACCCATCTACTATCAGCAACAAGATAAATTATACCTACTTCCAGAAGCTTTAGTATTTCATTTCTTACCACTTCTTTCATTTTGGATTCAACCATCGCTGGTGATCAACAACAGGTTTAGCATCAGGTTCCATATTAATTTTGTGCTGACATAGAGTGGGACTAATGCCCTTAAGATCATCCAGAGTATATCCAATAGTTGCACGGTGCTTCTTCAGAGTTTTCAATAATTTCTTTTCTTCATGCTCTGAAAGGTTAGCACTAATAATAACATGATATATCTTTTTCTCATCAAGATAAGCATATTTCAGAGTATGGGGTAATTGTTTAAGATCGAACACAGGATCACTCTTGGGTGGTAGAGGATCTCCAAGAGTTTCAACGGGTAATTTGTGTTTCAAAACATGCATATGTTTAAAGAAAATCTCATCTAATTCCTTTCTTTCATTCATAAACATATCATTTTCATGGTCTAGCAAATATTGTTCTAAAGGATCAGTAGGAGGCACAACAATAGAAGCAAGACCTATAATTTCATCTTTACTAGGCAATTCCTTATCATGGGGTTGTCTACGAAATTTGGAGAAATTAAACTCATGAGACACATCCCCAAAACTTACAGTAACAATTTCTTTCTCACAATTTATTTTGGCATTAACAGTGTTCAAGAAAGGCCTATCAAATATAATGGGACAAAAATCATCTTGTGGGGAACCAAGAACTAGAAAATCAGTAGGGTATTTTATTTTCCCACACAAGAATTCAACATCTCTAACAATCCCAATTGGTGATATGGTATCTCTATTAGCAAGCTCAATAGTGACATCAATATCTTCTATTTCAGTAGATGCAATATCACTCATAATTTCTTGATATAAAGTAAGGGGAATTGCACTCACACTAGCACCCAAATCACATAAACCATGATAACAATGATCTCCTATTTTGACAGAAACAACAGTCATGCCAACAACAAGTCTATGTTTATCTTTATTATCGGGTCTAGCAGTTCTAGCAGCTTCATCATATAATAAATAACATGCCCATCAATATTATCGACCAAGAGATCTTTAACCATAGCAATACTAGGTTCAAATTTAATTTGTTCGGGGGGTGTAGGTGTTCTATTACAACTCTTACGAACCATAGCTGAAGCTTTAGCATGTTCCTTTATCCTAACCGGGAAAGGTGGTTTCTCAATATAAGTAGTAGGAACAATAGGATCGACATTATAAGTAATAGTTTCCTCTACGGCTTTAATAGGTTCTACTATTTTTACTTAAATGGGAGGATGATATTTAAACCACTTCTCCCTAGGGAGATCAACATGAGTAGCAAATGTTTCATAAAAGAAGCTACTATCTCTGAGTCAAGTCCGTATTTAGTGCTAAATTCACGAAAGGCATCGGTATCCATAAAAGATTTAACACAATCAAACTTAAGGTTTATACTTGACTCCTTACCTTTGTCGAGTTCCCAATTTTCAGAGTTGCGTTTAATTCTTTCAAATAAATCCCATTTGAATTCAAAAGTCTTCTTCATAAAAGAACCAGTACAAGAAGTATCGAGCATGGATTGATCATTACGAGAAAGCCAAGCATAAAAGTTCTGAATAATAATTTATCTTGAGAGCCCATGATTGGGGCATGAATATAACATCGACTTAAGACTCCCCCAAGCTTGAGCGATACTTTCTCCTTCACGAGGCCAAAAATTATTGCTACCTCTTGAGCATGCGCTGGTTTTTCCCTTGAAGACGAAAGGGTGATGCAGCAAAGTAGCATAAGTATTTCCCTCGGTTTTTGAGAACCAAGGTATCAATCCAGTAGGAGATTACATGCAAATCGCCTAGTACCTGCACAAACAAATAAGAACCTTGCAACCAATGCAATAAATGGGTTGTCAATCCCTTCACGGCCACTTGCAAAAGTGAGATCTGATAAAGATAATAAGATAAATATTTTTGGTATTTTTGTATAGATTGGAAAGTAAAGATTCCAAAATATACGGCGACAGAAATGGCTAGTTGATGGGAAAACAATATGATGTAAACTAGACCCGGGGGCCATAGGTTTCACTAGTAGCTTCTCTCAAGATAGCATATCTTACAGTGGGTGAACAAATTACTGCCGAGAAATTGATAGAAAAGTGCATAGTTATGAGAATATCTAGGCATGATCATGAACATAGGCATCACGTCCGTGTCAAGTAGACCAAAATGATTCTGCATCTACTACTATTACTCCACACATCGACCGCTATCCAACATGCATCTAGAGTATTAAGTTCATAAGAACAGAGTAACGCATTAGGCAAGATGACATGATGTAGAGGGATAAACTCAAGCAATATGATATAAATCCCATCTTTTTATCCTCGATGGCAACAATACAATACGTGCCTTGCTGCCCCTGCTGTCAATGGAAAGGACACCGCAAGATCGAACCCAAAGCTAGGCACTTCTCCCATTGCAAGAAAGATCAATCTAGTAGGCCAAACCAAACTGATAATTCGAAGAGACTTGCAAATATATCAAATCATGCATATAAGAATTAAGAGAAGAATCAAATATTGTTCATTGATAAACTTGATCATAAACCCACAATTCATCGGATCTCGGCAAACACACCACAAAAAAAGGATTACACCGAATAGATCTCCAAGGACATCAAGGAGAACTTTGTATTGAAGATCAAAGAGAGAGAATAAGCCATCTAGCTAATAACTATGGACCCGAAGGTATGCGGTAAACTACTCACACATCATCGGAGAGGCTATGGTGTTGATGTAGAAGCCCTCCGTGATCGAATCCCCCTTCGGCAAATTGCCAGAAAAGGTCCCCAGATGGGATCTCACGGGTATAGAAGGTTGCGGCGGTGGAAAAGTGGTTTCGTGGCTCTCCTGGATGTTTTCAGGGTATAAGAGTATATATAGGCGAAAGAAGTAGGTTAGTGGAGCTACGAGGGGCCCATGAGGGTGGGGGCCGCGCCTACCCCCCTGGGCGCGCCCTCCTACCTCGTGGCCACCTTGTGGCTTCCTTAACCTCCACTCCAAGTCTCCTAGATTGCGTTTGTTCCAAAAAAATCCTTGCAAAGGTTTCATTCCGTTTGGATTCCGTTTGATATTCCTTTTCTGCGAAACACTGAAATAGGAAAAAAATAGCAATTTGGACTGGGCCTTCGGTTAATAGGTTAGTCCCAAAAATAATATAATAGTGGATACGTTGGAGACGTATCAAGCATCCCCAAGCTTAATTCCTGCTCGTCCTCGAGTAGGTAAATGATAAAAACAGAACTTTTGACGTGGAATGCTACCTATCATAATTTCCAATGTAATTTTCTTTATTGTGGCATGAATATTCAGATCCAAAAGATTCAAGACAAAAGTTTAATATTGGCATAAAAATAATAGTACTTCAAGCATGCTAACCAAGCAATTATGTCTTATCAAAATAACATAGCCAAAGAAAGCTCATCCCTACAAAATCATATAGTTTGGCCATGCTTCATTTTCGTCACACAAAATGCTCCCATCATGCACAACGCCGATGACAAGCCAAGCAATTGTTTCATACTTTAGCATTTTCAAACTCTTTCAATTTTCACGCAATATATGAGCGCGAGCCATGGACATAGCACTATGGGTGGAATAGAATATGATGATGGAGGTTGTGTGAGAAGACAAAAAGGGAGAAAGTCTCACATTGACACGTCTAATCAACGGGCTATGGAGATGCCCATCAATTGATGTCAGTGCAAGGAGTAGGGATTGCCATGCAACGGATGCACTAGAGCTATAAATATATGAAAGCTCAACAAAAGAAACTAAGTGGGTGTGCATCCAACTTGCTTGCTCACGAACACCTAGGGCATTTTGAGGAAGCCCATCATTGGAATATACAAGCCAAGTTCTATAATGAAAAATTCCCACTAGTAAATGAAAGTGACAAAATAGGAGACTCTCTATCATGAAGATCATGGTGCTACTTTGAAGCACAAGTGTGGAAAAAGGATGGTAACATTGCCCCTTCTCTCTTTTTCTCTCATTTTTATGGCCTTTTTTATGGCCTCTCTCTCTTTTTTTGTTTCCTCACATGAGACAATGCTCTAATAATGAAGATCGTCACACTTTTATTTACTTACAACTCAAGAATTACAACTCGATACTTAGAACAAACTATGACTCTATATGAATCCTCCGGCGGTGTACCGGGATATGCGATGAATCAAGAGTGACATGTATGAAAGAATTATGAAGGTGGATTTGCCACAAATACAATGTGAACTACATGATCATGCAAAGCAATATGACAATGATGGAGCGTGTCATAAGAAACGGAACGGTGGAAAGTTGCATGGCAATATATCTCGGAATGGCTATGGAAATGCCATAATAGGTAGGTATGGTGGCTATTTTGAGGGAGATATAAGGAGGTTTATGTGTGATAGAGCGTATCATATCACGGGGTTTGGATGCACTGGCGAAGTTTGCACCAACTCTCGAGGTGAGAAAGGGAAATGCACGGTACCGAAGAGGCTAGCAATGATGGAAGGGTGAGAGTGCGTATAGTCCATGGACTCAACATTAGTCATAAAGAACTCACATACTTATTGCAAAAATCTATAAGTCATAAAAACCAAGCACTACACGCATGCTCGTAGGGGGATAGATTGGTAGGAAAAGACCATCGCTCGTCCCCGACCGCCATTCATAAGGAAAGCAATCAAAGAACACCTCATGCTTCAAATTTTTCACACAATGTTTACCATACATGCATGATACGGGACTTCCCAACTTCAACAGAAGTATTTCACAATTCCATGATTACTCAACTAGCACAACCCTAATATTACCACCTTCATATATTGAAACAATCATCAAGTATCAAACTTCTCATTGTATTCAATGCAATCTATATGAAAGTTTTTATTATACCCATCTTGGATGCCTATCATATTAGGACCAATTTCTTAGTGAAATAAAATTACCATGCTATTCTAAAAGACTCTCAAAATAATATAAGTGAAACATGAGAGATCAATAATTTCTATAAAATAAAACCACTACCGTGCTCTAAAAAGATATAAGTGAAGTACTAGAGCAAAATTATCTAGGTCAAAAGATATAAGTGAAGCACATAGAGTATTCTAATAAATCCTGATTCATGTGTGTCTCTCCAAAAGGTGTGTACAGCAAGGATGGTTGTGGTACTAAAAAGCAAAGACTCAAATCATACAAGACGCTCCAAGCAAAACACATATCATGTGGTGAATAAAAATATAGCCTCAAGTAAAGTTACCGATAGATGAAGACGAAAGAGGGGATGCCTTCCGGGGCATCCCCAAGCTTAGGCTCTTGCCACTCCTTGTTCCAAAATCCATGAAATCTTTACCCCAAAACTTGAAAACTTCACAACACAAAACTCAACAGAAAATCTCATGAGCTCCGTTAGTATAAGAAAACAAACCACCACTTTAAGGTATTGTAATGAACTCATTCTTTATTTATATTGGTGTTAACCCTACTGTATTCCAACTTCTCTATGGTTCATACCCCCCGATACTAGCCATTGATTCATCAAAATAAGCAAACAACACACAAAAAACAGAATCTGTCAAAAATAGAACAGTCTGTAGTAATATGTAGGTTTCGGATACTTCTGTAACTCCAAAAATCCTGAGAAGTTAGGACATCCTAAATAATTTGTATATTGATCTACTGCAGTTGGAATTGATATTTTATCGCTCTCTGGTAAAAATGAAAATTATTCTTGTGAGCGCAAACTTTCTGTTTTTTCAGCAAAATCAAACAACAATCATCCAAGAAGATCATAAAGGCTTAACTTGGCACAAACACTAATTAAAACATAAAAACACAATCATAACAGAGGATAGATGATTTATTTATTACTAAACAGGAACAAAAAGCAAGGAATAAAAATAAAATTGGGTTGCCTCCCAACAAGTGCTATCGTTTAATGCCCCTAGCTAGGCATAAAAACAAGAATAGATCTAGGTATTGTCATCTTTGGTATGAAATCCATATGTGGCTCTCATAATAGATTCATAAGGTAATTTAATTTTCTTTCTAGGAAAGTGTTCCATGCCTTTCCTCAATGGAAATTGGAATCTAATATTTCCTTCTTTCATATCAATAATTGCACCAATCGTTCTAAGGAAAGGTCTACCAAGAATAATAGGGCATGTAGGATTGCAATCTATATCAAAAACAATGAAATCTACAGGCACATAATTCCTATTTGCAACAATAAGAACATCATTAATTCTTTCCATAGGTTTCTCAATGGCGGAATCTGCAAGATGCAAATTTAAAGAGCAATCATCAAATTCATGGAAACCTAACACATCACACAAAGTTTTTGGAATCATGGAAACAATAGCACCCAAATCACATAAAGCATAGCATTCATGATCTTTAATATTTATTTTAATAGTAGGTTCCCGCTCATCATAAAGTTTCCTAGGGATAGAAACTTGCAACTCAAGTTTTTCTTCATAAGATTGCATTAAAGCATCAACGATATGTTTAGTAAAAGCTTTGTTTTTATCATAAGCATGAGGAGAATTTAACAGGGATTTCAACAAGGAAATACAATCTATCAAAGAGCAATTATCATAATTAAATTCCTAGAAATCCAAAATAGTGGGTTCATTGCTATGTAAAGTTTTGACCTCTTCAATCCCACTTTTACCAATTTTTGCATCAAGATCTAAAAACTCCGAATCATTGGGACGCCTTCTAACTAAAGTTAACTCATCTCCAGTCCCATCTTTATGAAGATTCATATTGGCAAACAAAGACTTAATAGGAGACACACCAATCACTTTTAGATCTTCATCTTTATTATCCTCTAGATCTTCCGGTTTAGCGGCCATCTTATTAACTAAGGTGGCTTGCTTATCTGAAATTTTGCCTACTAAATTTTCAAGATGGGCAAACTGAGATCTCAAACCATAAAATTCCTTAGACATATCATTAAGCTCTTTATTCATGTACTCCATAAAACCTTTCTGTTCTTTAAGCTCGTTTCTAAAGAAATTATTATGCTCAAATTGCAAAGACATAAAGCTTCTAACATTGTTTTCAATTTCTTCCAACCTTCTAAGGTGAGGATCAACACTTTTAGGAAAGGCCATCAGGGCAAATAGGCACACAAGAGGCAAGCGAAAAGAAGCGAACGGAAAAAGGGCGAATAAAAGGGCAAGGGTGAAGTGGGGGAGAGGAAAACTAGAGGCGAATGGCAAATAATGTAATGCGAGGGATAAGAGTTTGTGATGGGTACTTGGTATGTCTTGACTTGGCGTAGATCTCCCCGACAATGGCGCCAGAAATCCTTCTTGCTACCTCTTGAGCCTACGTTGGTTTTCCGTTGCAGAGGAAAGGGTGATGCAGCAAAGTAGCGTAAGTATTTCCCTCAGTTTTTGAGAACCAAGGTATCAATCCAGTAGGAGACTACACACAAATCGCCTAGTACCTGCACAAACAAATAATAACCTTGCAACCAACGTAATAAAGGGGTTGTCAATCCCTTCACGACCACTTGCAAAATGAGATCTGATAAAGATAATAAGATAAATATTTTTGGTATTTTTGTATAGATTGGAAAGTAAAGATTGCAAAATAAACAGCGACAAAAATGGCTTGTTGACGGGAAAATAATATGATGTAAAGTAGACCCGGGGGCCATAGGTTTCACTAGTGGCTTCTCTCAAGATAGCATATTTACGGTGGGTGAACAAATTACTGCCGAGTAATTGATAGAAAAGTGCATAGTTGTGAGAATATCTAGGCATGATCATGAACATAGGCATCACGTCCGTGTCAAGTAGACCAAAACGATTCTGCATCTACTACTATTACTCCACACATCGACCGCTATCCAGCATGCATCTAGAGTATTAAGTTTATAAGAACAGAGTAACGCATTAGGCAAGATGACATGATGTAGAGGGATAAACTCAAACAATATGATATAAACCCCATCTTTTTATCCTCGATGGCAACAATACAATACGTGCCTTGCTGCCCCTGCTGTCACTAGGAAAGGACACCGCAAGATCGAACCCAAAGCTAAGCACTTCTCCCATTGCAAGAAAGATCAATCTAGTAGGCCAAACCAAACTGATAATTCGAAGAGACTTGCAAAGATATCAAATCATGCATATAAGAATTCAGAGAAGAATCAAATATTGTTCATAAATAAACTTGATCATAAACCCACAATTCATCGGATCTCGGCAAACACACTGCAAAAAAGGATTACATTGAATAGATCTCCAAGAACATCAAGGAGAACTTTGTATTGAAGATCAAAGAGAGAGAAGAAGCCATCTAGCTAATAACTATGGACCCGAATGTCCGTGGTAAACTACTCACACATCATCGGAGAGGCTATGGTGTTGATGTAGAAGCCCTCCGTGATCGAATCCCCCTCTGGCAGATCACCGAAAAAGGTCCCCAGATGGGATCTCACGGGTACAGAAGGTTGCGGCGATGGAAAAGTGGTTTCGTGGCTCTCTTGGATGTTTTCAGGGTATAAGAGTATATATAGGCAAAAGAAGTAGGTCGGTGGAGCTACGAGGGGCCCATGAGGGTGGGGGCACGCCTGACCTCCACTCCAAGTCTCCTGGATTGCGTTTGTTCCAAAAAAGATCCTCACGAAGGTTTCATTCCTTTTGGATTCTGTTTGATATTCCTTTTCTGCGAAACACTAAAATAGGCAAAAAAAATAGCAATTTGCACTGGGCCTTCGGTTAATAGGTTAGTCCCAAAAATAATATAAAAGTGCATATTAAAGCACATTTAACATCCAAAACAGATAATATAATAGCATGGAACAATCAAAAATTATAGATACGTTGGAGACGTATCAATTATATATATAATTCCTGTTGGAGATATGCCCTAGAGGCAATCATGTGATGATGACATTTCCATATGTATTCACGAGTCCTTTGTATTGTCCTTGAACATCATCAATGATATGTATCAATAAGTATGTGACTTGTTTGTGGAACTATGTATTGTATGATGATTGTTCTAATGGTCCCTAGTTGATAAGGTTGTGCGGACACATATCCTTGACTAGTATATGACTCGGTTGATGACTATGTTTCACAAGTCATGTGCATGGAGATGCTAAACCGATAGTATGGGCTCGGGGATGGAGATCACCGAGCCGGACAGACCCACTTTGAGACGCAGTGAGATAACCATCTGTTAATCTCAAGTGCAATGTCTATGCCATGTCCTAGACTTGAGGTCCTCGCATGTTCTCGAGATGAGGATCGACTCACTTAGGGTCTATCAAACGCAACTCCGTAACTGGGTAGTTATAAAGGTAGCTTTCGGGTGAGTCGTGAGACATGCCGTGAGACATGGTTGACCAAGATGGGATTTGCCCCTCCTATTTGGAGAGATATTCTCTGGGCCCTCTCGAGTGATCAGATTCGGAAAGCATGGCCATGCGACTTGGGTTAAGTGTTAACCCAGTTCGGGAATCTGCATCATGGTTTCGAGAAGAGAGGTCGAGCTATCACAAGGGTGACAAGTACTTGCCTTGAGCTCGACAACACATATCATGAGGCAAAAGGAATGTTGCATATGCCACATTGTTGAGGTTCGTCAAAAGACTTTACTCCCACGTGGGAGTTGGCACGTTCTGTTAGGAGCCGCTACCAACTATCGACTCTGGTCGTGTCCATGTGTACGTGAACCTATAGGGTCGCACACTTAAGGGGCTGCAGCCCATTCGGATTGGATCCGAGTGGAAAATGGATGTGGACTCCTAGTGGGCTCAAGTGTTGAGCCCACCTCAGAGGTCTATATAAAGGGGAGTTGGCACACCACTTAGGGTTGATCAAATTGAACCCTGGTTAGCCACCGCCACTCCCCATGCCCATGCCGCGCGACCAAACCTAGCAGTCCGCCGCTCGACGCTGCTCCCCGTACGTGTGGATACCTTGGAGACATCTGAGGGAGTCCTGGATTAGGGGGTCTCCGGACAGTCGGACATCTTTCAGCACTCACCTTTCGGAGATGTGCTAAACTCATTAAGGTCTCTCTCCCTGTCGGGAGAACCTTGGCCGAACTATGTCCGGCTAGAATGGGATGCAGACGACGAAATTCGCTGCCCACCCACCACCCACTTAGTAGCCATTGTCGACGACTTAACCGACATGCTCGACTTCGATGGTATGGACGACGAAGCCGAAGACGAACAGGAACCACCGCCCTCAGGTCGCTGGACCGCCACCTCATCATATGATATATACATGGTGGACACCCCCAAATAAGGCAATGGCGACGAGACAGCAGAGGATGACCCCTCCAAGAAGCAACCCAAGCGCCAACGTCAACGGCGCCGCTCTAAGTCTCGCCACAGCAAGAGCAGTGATACCGGCACAGGAGATAATAACACTCTGGATAGCACCGAAGACAACAACAATCTCCTCCAGCACGGTGTAGAGCTAGAGGACGAACAAGCTAGCCCTCCAGAGCAGGCAGCAGATGGAGAACCGGAGGAGGACAATTAGATGCCTCTCTCCGAAGATGAGGCGAGCCTCGGCGACGATGAGTTTATCGTGCCTGAGGACCCCGTCGAGCAAGAGCGCTTCAAGCGCCGGCTTATGGCCATGGCAAATAGCCTAAAGAAAAAACAGCAACAGCTTCAAGCTGATCAAGACTTGCTAGCAGACAGGTGGACCGAAGTCCTTGCGGCCAAGGAGCATGACCTCGAGCGCCCGTCCAAGAGTTACCCAAAACGCAGGTTGCTACCTCACCTCGAGGAGGAAGCATTGAAACCTCATTCACCAGTGTACGATGTGGCTGACCGGAGACTACGCGGCCGAGCCAGAGAGGCGTTTCAGCCTACAGTTCAGACCGCACCCCGTCGCCACTCAGTCAAAAATACTAAGGCCCGGGGCAACACAGAGGACCTGCGAGACATCTTGGACAGTAAGGCAAAAATCGCAAGATCAATATACGAGACACGGGCACGTGCGCCCACACGGGACGATGATCGTCGCATCAGATACACCAAGAGTAAATCCGTCCGGGCCGAATACAGCAGACAAGACTCATACGAACTACGTCGGGATATAGCCCGGCACAGAGGTGCCGCACACCCCCTATGCTTCATTGATGAAGTTATGAATCATGAATTCCCGGAGGGTTTCAAACCCATAAATATCGAATCATACGATGGCACAACAGATCCCGCTGTATGGATTGAGGATTTCCTCCTTCACATCCACATGGCTCGCGGTGATGATCTACATGCCATCAAGTACCTCCCACTAAAACTCAAAGGACCAGCTCGGCATTGGCTGAATAGCTTGCCAGCATATTCCGTCGGCAGTTGGGAGGATCTGGAAGATGCATTTCTTGACAACTTCCAGGGCACTTATGTGCGGCCACCAGATGCTGATGACTTGAGCCACATAACCCAGTAGCCAGGGGAATCGGCCAGACAATTCTGGACACGGTTCCTGACTAAGAAAAATCAAATTGTAGACTGTCCGGATGCAGAGGCCCTAGCGGCATTTAAGCATAACATCCGCAACGAGTGGCTTGCTCGCCACCTCGGCCAGGAGAAGCCGAAATCTATGGCAGCCCTCACGACACTCATGACCCGCTTTTGCGCGGGCGAGGACAGCTGGCTGGCTCGCAGCAACAACACATCGAGGAATCCAGATACCTCGGATACCAAAGATGTTAACGGTAGGCAGCGTCGTAATAGACCAAAGCGCCGCAATAATGGCGATAACACCGAAGATACGGCAGTCAATGCCGGATTCAGAGGCTCTAGATCCGGTCAGCGAAAAAAGCCATTTAAAATAAATACTCCGACTCCGTCCAGTCTGGATCGCATACTGGATCGCTTGTGTCAAATCCACGGCACCCCCGACAAGCCAGTCAATCACACCAACAGAGAATGCTGGGTGTTCAAGCAGGCCGGCAAGTTAAATGCCGGGAACAAGGACAAAGGGCCGCATAGAGATGATGGGGACGAGCCCCAGCCGCCGAACACAGGAGGACAGAAGGGGTTTCCCCCGCAAGTGAAGACAGTGAACACGATATACGCAACACACATTCCCAAGCAGGAGCGGAAGCGTGCACTAAGGGACGTCTATGCGATGGAGCCCGTCGCCCCAAAGTTCAACCCATGGTCTACTTGTCCGATCACCTTCGATCGCATGGACCACCCCACTAGCATCCGTCATGGCGGATCCGCCGCACTGGTCCTAGACCCCATCATTGACGGATTTCACCTCACTCGAGTCCTTATGGACGGCGGCAGCAGCCTGAACCTGCTTTATCAGGATACAGTGTGAAAAATGGGTATCGATCCCTTGAGGATCAAACCCAGCAAAACCACCTTTAAAGGCGTCATCCCAGGTGTAGAGGCCCATTGCACAGGCTCAATCACACTGGAAGTGGTCTTCGGATCACCGGTTAACTTCCGAAGCAAAGAGTTAATCTTCGACATCGTCCCGTTTCACAGTGGCTATCATGCACCGCTTGGACGGACAACCTTTGCAAAATTCAATGCAGTGCTGCATTACGCATACCTCAAGCTCAAGACGCCAGGACCTCGCAAGGTCATAACAGTAAATGGAAACACAAAACGCTCGCTCCGTACGGAAGAGCACACTACGGCCCTTGTAGCAGAAGCACAAAGCAGCCTGTTCAGGCAGACCACTCATTCGGCGTCACGGCCCTCGGACACCTTCAAGCGAGTCCGAAACAAGCTACACCAGGATCGCCTGGCACGATCAGAGCTCGCCTAGCAATTCGGCCCCCGTCCCAGTCCTAGTGAAGCGACGAAATCTGTGCCACGCGTACATAACTAAGCATTGAAAATACCATGGACATAGGCGGGGGCACGATCAGGACACGCCCCGCATGGTGGCTTAACCACACTAGGGGTTGTATACCTTTGACATTCCTTTTCTCTTTCAGGGCCTAACTCTCTGGAAGCCCTTTCCGGCAGTACGATTGTCGTACATTCCGGAAGCAACAACCAAGGCGGTAAGAAGCTAAGATGAACATGGGAACCGCCAGGTGGTCTCTAGTAATAATTGATATACCCGCTTTTCACTATTTATGCGTAGCTTGCCCTGGGATAGGACATTTCGAATTGTCCTACCTTATGCTTATTGCACTACTTCTACCAAGTACGCTTCGACGTATCATTTAAATAACAATGCATATCATTAATCTGCCATTGCATTATTTAAGTTTTTCTCTTTCTCTTATATGTCCATTTACGACAATCCGCACCCGCACGTGCGGGTACGGTCAGTTCGCCAGGGGTCCTCGTTTACCCCATAATACGGCGCAAGAAGTCCGAACACTTTCGACAGTGCGGCACCCCGAACTTATAGCATTATATGCATCAGCTTCGAATCATGTCTTTGGTCAAATGTTGGGTCGCCCGGCTCCCATGCTTTGGTACCTTACGTTCCGCTATGTCGGCTAAGGTAGCGGTGGGAGAACTACTGCAATTGTGTCCCGGTTCTTCCAGACGAACACCTCAGTAGAGAAAGCCAAAAACTGACTGTCATGACAAGGCGAGAGACTGGTCGCTGTTCGAGAGGTCTCAAGTCCTTAAAGACTTTTTCTGCTTCGGGCAAGGAGTCGGCCTTGTCCGGCTTAGGCGTGTATAGCGCCCCAAATTCGGCCCTCCGAATACCAGGGGCTTCGCCAAAAATTTAAAATCATAGACTTCTATGGCTAAGTGAGAGTGATAAAGCATTATAGTCTGATTGCCTGGTTCGTTGCGCTGAACACCTCCCTCGAAGGACCCAAAATTGGGGTAAAGAGTGTTCAGGTTTATCCCGAACACCCCAGTACTAGTTACATGGGGATAGAAGCCGACGACTAGCCAACTCTCAGATTTTATAAACGGCCACACAGAAGGTGATATTTTAAATTAAGAAAGCATCGCATGGCGCAAACGAACTTGTTTCATATTACAGGATCACATGGGCATGTTCATTCAAAAATTACATCCTTGGCACACTCATCTGCCACTAAGCGGGAACCCTTCAGGACACTCTCATAGTAATTCTCGGGGCAGCGGTCCTCCTTGCCCTCTGGCGGCCCCTCCTTCACCAGCTTCACGGCGTCCAGCTTCGCCCAGTGCACCTTCGCCCGGGCAAAATCCCTGCGTGCACCCTCGATGCAGACGGACCACTTGATGACTTCAAGCCGTGGGCAGGCTTCCACAAGCCTCCTCACCAGACCAAAGTAGCTGCCGGACAGGGGCTCACCAGGCCACATCCGGACTATAAGGCCCCTCATGGCCTGTTCGGCCGCCTTGTGAAGTTCGACCAACTGCTTCAGCTGGTCGCTCAAGGGAACGGGGTGTTCGGTCCCAGTATACTGAGACCAGAGCAACTTCTCCGTTGAGCTCCCCTCCTCAGTCCAGTAAAACTTTGCGGCATCCAGTACACTGCGGGGAAGATCTGCAAACGCTCCTGGAGAGCTCCGAACTCGGGTAAGAAAAAGGAAAGTCTCCTTCACGTGCTTGCTTTGCATAATGAATGCCTTACTCGCTGCTATCTTCTTCACTGCGTCAATCTCCTGGAGGGCCTTGTGGGCTTCGGCCTTGGCGCTCCAGACGCTTTCAAGAGCCTGCGCGAGCTTGGACTCTCGCGTCTTAGAGTCAAGCTCCAAGGACTCGTGCTTTTTGGCGAGAGCCTCAAGCTCTTGCTGCACCTCGCCTACTCGGGCTTCTTATTTCTCCCATTCAATGCGTTCTTTGGCCGCTTTGTCTTTGGCCTCGGACAACGCCTTCCTCAGGGTCACCACCTCGGTCGTGGCCCCTGACAAATCCATGATGATCCTATTACTTTACACCCAAACTTCTTTTTAACTATATAGACAGGGGTATTTCTTACCTTGGCTCTCTTCGAGCTGCCTTTGGTAAGGCCGAGCTCGTCCTTGGACTGCTTCAGGTCCTGCTTTAGCGCAGAGACCTCCGCAGTACGTGCGGCAGTGGCCAGCAGTGAAGCCTGCACATACACATAGACATAATCTAATTAGACTCCTGAGTCATCATTTGATCCTCTATTCGACTTTTCTTCGCGAACGCCGAATAGAGCATCAGGGGCTACTATCTATGCGGTAATATTTTCTTATATTTTGATTGCTTACCTCAAAGCCTGTTAGGAGGCTGGCGCAAGCTTAGGTTAGTCCGTTTTTGGCGGACTGAACCTTCTCGACCACCGCACTCATGATAGTGCGGTGCTCTTCTTTGATGGAAGCGCTTCCAGCAGGTTGTCCGGTGCCTTTGGTTGGACAGAGGACACCGGCACGGATGGTTGGCCCCCTGGATGGGGGACCGCCTGCCGGAATCCGGAACCATCGAAGGTTTCAGCGCAGTGTCCGGCTGGGGCCCGAACTCGAAGCCCGTACGAGCCTCGCTCCCTTAGTACCCAGGGTCCGGGAAGTCGCCGCGAGGCGCCCCCAGGACCACCTCCCCTTGGCTCGATGCCTTTTGAGACAACACCTCGGCGTTGTCCGTAGGGCGAGGGGTGGAAGCGGTCGGAAGAGAACCAATGTTCATATCCGACGAGTCCAAAGAGCCGCTCGGCGAGGGTACGTCGAGATGAGCTCGGGACGGACTGCATAATCATGTTCGACATGAGGAGAGGCAGTGCAATAAAACATACCATGAAGTACTATGGTGTCCGGACACTTACAACTTTCCTAGGGGCTTGTCCCTGGGTAGCCACTCGTCGCCACTGTAGGCAGCTGTCGTGGCACAGTCCGGAGGGAGGGTCCTTCCCTTCTTGGACCCTTCGGCCTCTCCGGATGGGTCGGCCTTCCTTTTCTTGTCTTCCCCAGCTGGGGGGAGAACTTTTCTCCTCCTCCTCCTTGTTTCCGTGGGAGGAGTGCGTGTCAGAGTCATCAGACGATGAGTCCGATACAACCTTGCGCCGGAGACCCTTTCGGGTCCCCGTGGACTTCTTCTTGGCCTTCTTTGCCGGCACCTCGTAAGGTGCCGGAGTCAGCATCTTCGTTAGAAGAGCGTCTGTAGGATCTTCGGGCAGGGGGGCTGGGCAATCAAGCTGCTCCGCTGTCTCTATCCAGTCCTGTTAATGACATGGAAGCTTAGATCCAGCACATAACTAAACCGGGGCAAATAAATACCCTGAGAGATATAAAAGCCTACCGGATTGGCGCGGCGCTTTGCGCTGAGTCTGCGGTCCTCGGTGAGGGAGGGAGGAATCTCGGCGCTCTTGAACAGCACCCTCCAGACGTCCTCGTGCGTCGTGTCGTAGAGCTCTCGCAGTATCTGGTGCTTGGCCGAGTCGAACTCCCACAAAACAAATGCCCGTCGTTGACACAGAAGGATCCTACGGAAGAGCATAACATGGACCACGTTGGCAAGCTTGATTTTCTTGTTCATCATGTTCTGGATGCAGGTCTGGAGTCCGGTCAGCTCCACCGAAGAACCCCAGGACAGGCCCTTATTTTTCCAGGAGGTGAGCCGCGTGGGGATTCCGGATCGAAATTTGGGGGCCGCCACCCAGTTGGAGTCACGCGGCTTGGTGATGGAGAACCACCTTGATTGTCACCCCTTTATGGTATCCACATAGGTGCCCTCGAGCCAGGTGACATTAGGCATCTTGCCCACCATGGCGCCGATACATCCATTTTGCATCATGCTTTTATATCAATATTTATTGCATTATGGGCTGTTATTACACATTATGTCACAATACTTATGCCTATTCTCTCTTATTTTACAAGGTTTACATAAAGAGGGAGAATGCCGGCAGCTCGGATTCTGGCTAGAAAAGGAGCAAATATTAGAGACCTATTCTGCATAGCTCCAAAAGTCCTGAAACTTCACGGATGAAGTTTTCCAAATATATAAAAAACATTGAGCGCAAGAACTTCACCAGGGGGGCTACACCCTGCCCACGAGGGTGGGGGCGCGCCCTACCCCCCTGGGCGTGCCCCCTACCTCGTGGGCCCCCTGGTGGCCCTCCGGTGACCATCTTCTGCTATATGGACTCTTTCGATGGGAAAAAATCATAAGCCATCTTCTCGGACGAAACTCCGCCGCCACGAGGCGGAACCTTGGCGGAACCAATCTAGGGTTCTGGTGGGGCTGTTCTGTCGGGGAAACTTCCCTCCCGGAGGGGGAAATCATCGCCATCGTCATCACCAATGCTCCTCTCATCGGGAGAGGGCAATCTCCATCAACATCTTCATCAGCACCATCTCATCTCAAAACCCTAGTTCATCTCTTGTACCCAATTCTTGTCTCCAAGTCCGAGATTGGTGCTAGTAGGTTGCTAGTAGTGTTAATTACTCCTTGTAGTTGATGCTAGTTGGTTTAATTGGTGCAAGATCATATGTTCAGATCCTATATGCACATTAATACCCCTCTGATTATGAACATGTTTATGCTTTGTGAGTAGTTACTTTTGTTCCTGAGGACATGGGAGAAGTCTTGCTATTAGTAGTCATGTGAATTTGGTATTCGTTCGATTTTTTGATGAGATGCATGTTGTCTCTCCTCTAGTGGTGTTATGTGAACATCGACTACATGACACTTCACCATTGTTTGGGCCTAGAGGAAGGCATTGGGAAGTAATAAGTAGATGATGGGTTGCTAGAGTGACAGAAGCTTAAACCCTAGTTTATGTGTTGCTTCGTAAGGGGCTGATTTGGATCCATATGTTTCATGCTATGGTTAGGTTTACCTTAATACTTTTGTTGTAGTTGTGGATGCTTGCAATATAGGTTAATCATAAGTAGGATGCTTGTCCAAGTAAGGGCAGCACCCAAGCACCGGTCCACCCACATACCAAATTATCAAAGTACCGAACATGAATCATATGAACGTGATGAAAACTAGCTTGACGATATTCCCATGTGTCCTCGGGAGCGCTTTACATCATATAAGAGTTTGTCCAGGCTTGTCCTTTGCTACAAAAGGATTGGGCCACTTTGCTGCACTTTATCAACTTTTGTTACTTGTTGCTCGTTACAAATTATCTTATCACAAAACTATTTGTTACCACTTATTTCAGTACTTGCAGAGAATACCTTGCTGGAAACCGCTTATCATTTCCTTCTTCTCCTCGTTGGGTTCGACACTCTTACTTATCGAAAGTACTACGATAGATCCCCTATACTTGTGGGTCATCAAGACTCTTTTCTGGTGCCGTTGCCGGGGAGTGAAGCGCCTTTGGTAGGTGGAATTTGGTAAGGAAAAATTTATATAGTGTGCTGAAATTTACTGTCACTTGTTACTATGGAAAGTAATCCTCTGAAGGGCTTGTTCGGGGTTTCTTCACCCCGACCAGTAGAGCAAAGAGTTGCTCCTCAACCTACGGAACCTACTGAAAATGAAAATGCTTGCTTTGAAATTCCTTTGGATATGGTAGAAAAACTGCTAGCTAATCATTTTTTAGGAGATGGAACAAAACATCCTGATGAGTATCTAATATATGTGGATGAAGTTTGTGGATTATTTAAGCTTGCAGGTGTACCCGGAGATGTTGTTAAGAAGAAGGTCTTCCCTTTATCTTTTGAGGGGAGATGCATCGACATGGTATAGGCTATGTGATGATATGGAGTCTTGGAACTACAAACGATTGAAATTGGAATTTCATCAAAAGTTTTATCCTATGCATCTTGTTCATCGTGGTCGCAATTATATATATAATTTTTGGCCTCGCGAAGGAGAAAGCATCGCTCAAGCTTGGGGGAGGCTTAAATCAATGTTATATTCATGCCCCAATCATGATCTCTCAAGAGAAATGATTATTTAAAAAATTTATGCTCGGCTTTCTGGTAACAATCGCACCATGCTTGATACTTCTTGTGCTGGCTCTTTTATGATGAAGGCTATTGAATTCAAATGAGATTTATTGGAAATAATTATATTTGGTAGACCCTTCTTAAATACTGTTAATGCTACCATAGATTGCAAAAGGGGTGTTGTTATTGTCGGTTTAGATGATATGACTCATGAATTTAATTTTTCTAAATTTAGTAGACAACACCATGAAGAAGAATTACCTAGTAAGGATGGAATTATTGGTCTTGCTTCTATTGCCGTACCTCCTAGTGATCCTTTAGAACAATATTTGCTAGACCATGAAAATGATATGTTTATGAATGAAAGAAGGGAATTAGATGAAGTATTCTTTAAGCAGGAATCTATTCTGACAAACAATTTACCTATTGAAATCCTAGGGGATCCTCCTCCACCCAAGGGTGAACCCGTGTTTGAGCTTAAACCGATACCTAATACTCTTAAATATGCTTATCTTGATGAGAAAAAGATATACCCTATTATTATTAGTGCTAACCTTTCAGAACATGAAGAAGACAGATTATAAAAAACTCTAAAGAAGCACCGTGCTGCTATTGGGTATACTCTTGATGATCTTAAGGGCATTAGTCCCACTCTATGTCAACATAAAATTAATTTGGAAGAAGATGCTAAACCAGTTCGTGATCATCAACACCGTCTGAATCCTAAAATGAAAGAAGTGGTAAGAAAGGAGATACTAAAGCTCCTTGAGGCAGGTATAATTTATCCCGTTGCTGATAGTAAGTGGGTAAGTCCTGTCCATTGTGTCCCTAAGAAGGGAGGTATTACTGTTGTTCCTAATGATAAAGATGAATTGATTCCTCAAAGAATTATCACTGGTTATAGGATGGTAATTGATTTCCGCAAGTTAAATAAGGCTACTAAAAAGGATCATTACCCCTTACCTTTTATCGATCAAATGCTAGAAATATTGTCTAAACATACACATTTTTGCTTTCTAGATGGTTATTCTGGTTTCTCCCAAATACATGTGTCAGCCAAAGATCAACCAAAGACTACTTTTACATGCCCTTTTGGTACTTTTGCTTATAGACGTATTCCTTTTGGTTTATGTAATGCACCTGCTACCTTTCAAAGATGCATGATGGCTATATTCTCTAACTTTTGTGAAAAGATTAGTGAGGTTTTCATGGATGACTTTTCCGTCTATGGATCCTCTTTTGATGATTGCTTGAGCAACCTTGATCGAGTTTTGCAGAGATGTGAAGAAACTAATCTTGTCTTGAATTGGGAAAAGTGCCACTTTATGGTTAATGATGGTATTGTCTTGGGGCATAAAGTTTCTGAAAGAGGTATTGAAGTTGATAAAGCCAAGGTTGATGCTATTGGAAAGATGCCATGTCCCAAGGACATCAAAGGTATAAGAAGTTTCCTTGGTCATGCCGATTTTTATAGGAGGTTCATCATGGACTTCTCAAAAATCTCTCGGCCTCTGACTAATTTATTACAAAAAGATATACCATTTGTATTTGAAGATGATTGTGTAGAAGCATTTGAAATACTTAAGAAAGCATTGATCTCTGCACCTATTATTCAGCCACCTGATTGGAATTTACCCTTTGAAATTATGTGTGATGCTAGTGATTATGCTGTAGGTGATGTTCTAGGACAAAGAGTTGATAAGAAACTAAATGTTATTCAATATGCTAGTAAAACTCTAGACAATGCTCAAAGAAATTATGCTACTACTGAAAAAAAAATTCTTAGCAGTTGTATTTGCTTGTGATAAGTTTAGACCTTATGTTGTTGATTCTAAAGTAACTATTCACACCGATCATGCTGCTATTAAATATCTTATGGAAAAGAAAGATGCTAAACCTAGACTTATTAGATGGGTTCTATTGCTATAAGAATTTGATTTACATATTGTTGATAGAAAAGGAGCTGAGAACCCCGTTGCAGACAACTTGTCTATGTTAGAAAATGTGCTTGATGACCCACAACCTATTGATAATAGCTTTCCTGATGAGCAATTAAATGTCATAAATACTTCTCATACTGCTCCATGGTATGCTGATTATGCTAATTACATTGTTGCTAAGTTTATACCACCTAGTTTCACATACTAGCAAAAGAAAAGGTTCTTTTATGATTTGAGGCAATACTTTTGGGATGACCCACATCTTTATAAAGAAGGAGTAGATGGTGTCATTAGACGTTGTGTACCTGAGCATGAACAGGAACAGATCCTACGCAAGTGCCACTCCGAAGCTTATGGAGGGCACCATGCTGGAGATAGAACTGCACATAAGGTACTGCAATCTGGTTTTTATTGGCCTACTCTCTTCAAGGATGCCCGTAAGTTTGTCTTATCTTGTGATGAATGTCAAAGAATTGGTAATATTAGTAGATGTCAAGAAATGCCTATGAATTATTCACTTGTTATTGAACCATTTGATGTTTGGGGCTTTGACTATATGGGACCTTTTCCTTCCTCTAATGGTTATACACATATTTTAGTTGTTGTTGATTACGTTACTAAGTGGGTAGAAGCTATTCCAACTAGTAGTGCTGATCATAACACTTCTATTAAAATGCTTAAAGAAGTTATTTTTCCAAGGTTTGGTGTCCCTAGATATTTAATGACTGATGGTGGTTCACATTTTATTCATGGTGCTTTCCGTAAAATGCTTGCTAAATATGATGTTAATCATAGAATTGCATCTCCTTATCACCCTCGGTCTAGTGGTCAAGTAGAATTGAGTAATAGAGAACTCAAATTAATTTTGCAAAAGACTGTTAATAGGTCCAAAAATAATTGGTCCAAGAAACTTGATGATGCATTATGGGCCTATAGAACTGCATATAAAAATCATATGGGTATGTCTTCGTATAAAATGGTCTATGGAAAAGCATGTCACTTACCTCTCGAACTAGAACACAAGGCTTATTGGGCTATTAAAGAACTTAATTATGATTTTAAACTTGCCGGTGAGAAGAGGTTATTTGATATTAGCTCACTTGATGAATGGAGAACCCAAGCCTACGAAAATGCCAAGTTGTTTAAAGAAAAAGTTAAAAGGTGGCATGATAAAAGAATACAAAAGCGTGAGTTTATTGTAGGTGATTATGTATTGCTATACAACTCCCGTTTAAGATTTTTTGCAGGAAAACTTCTCTCCAAATGGGAAGGCCCTTACGTTATCGAGGAGGTCTATCGTTCTGGTGCCATAAAAATCAACAACTTCGAAGGCACGAATCCGAAGGTGGTGAACGGTCAAAGAATCAAACACTATATCTCAGGTAATCCCATAAATGTTGAAACCAATGTTATTGAAACCGTAACCCTGGAGGAGTACATAAAGGACACTTTCCGGAACGTTTCAGACTCCGAAAAGGAATAGGTATGTGGTACGATAAGTAAACTGACTCCAAAACAGTTTTTAAGGCAATATTTCTCCGTTTTGGAATATTTAGAAAAATAAAAAAATAAGCAGCAGTCCGGAAAGGACACGAGGGCTCCACGAGGGTGGAGGGCGCGCCCTACCCCCTGGGCGCGCCCCCTACCTCGTGGGCACCTCGTGTGCTCTCCGGACTCCGTTTTCTTACAGGACACGTATCTTGGTCGGTAAAAATTCATTATATAACCTCCCGGGGGTTTTGACTCCCGTATCACGCAAAAATCTCCTGTCTTTGTTTCGAGCTGTTTTCTATCAGGGTTCTCAAGGCCAGGCACTATGTCATCTCCCTCCTCCTCCAACCATGAGGGCAATGATGCTTGGCTAATGAAGATAGAGCTGAAGAGAGAAGAACCTATGGAGATCAACAAGGATGAAGGGATCAAGAAGGCCATGGAGGACCAAGTTCCAGCAACAGAGAACACCCTTCAACTGGATCACAATCTTCTTACTCCAATAGAAATCGAAGCTTTCAAGATGATTGAGTTGGCTCGTATACAAAATAAGTATCTCACACGTGAAAATATTTTGTTGAAGGAGCATATCATCGCACTCAAGGGCATTATCCGCAAGCTAGAAGACCTCCTACGCTCGATGTGCGACTATCCATCATCAACAACTCCACCGTCTCCTCCAACAAAGAAGAATTGAGTATCTGGTATGGGCACTCCACTTGGCAACTGCCAAGCTTGGGGGAGTGCCCCGGTATCGTATCACCATCACTTTTATCTTTACCGTTTTTCTTAGTTTGATCCTTTTGGTAATATCTTGATCTAGTAGAATAAAAGTTCTTAGTATGATCTAGTTGTGAGTTTTACTTTATCACCCCTCTATGTGATCGAGTCCATGAGCTATATAATAAAGATTAGTGTTGAGTCAAGGGCTTGATTATTTTGCCATTATCCTAAGTGAATAAAAGAAAAGAGAAAGAAATAAAAAGATCATGTGACTCTTATGGAGAGTAATAAGCTCACATAGAAAGAGTATGATGAATAAAAGTTGTTGAGAGTTGACAAACATAGTTTTGGTCATCGTTGCAATTAATAGGAAGTAATAAAGAAAGAGAGGTCTTCACATATAAATATACTATCTTGGACATCTTTTATGATTGTGAGCACTCATTAAAATATGACATGCTAAAAAGTTGACATTGGACAAGGAAGACAACGTAATGGGTTATGCTTTCTTACATCTGAGATAAATTATATTGTCTTGGATCCTCCAACATGTTGAGCTTGCCTTTCCCCCTCATGCTATCCAAATTCATTGCACCAAGTAGAGATACTACTTGTGCTTCCAAACACCCTTAAACCAGTTTTGCCATGAGAGTCCACCATACCTACCTATGGGTTGAGTAAGATCCATCAAGTAAGTTGTCATCGGTGCAAGCATTAAAAATTGCTCTCTAAATATGTATGATTGATTGGTGTGGTAGAAATAAGCTTTATACAATCGTGTGATATGGAAGTAATAAAAGCGACAGACTGCATAATAAAGGTCCATATCACAAGTGGCAATATAAAGTGACATTCTTTCGCATTAGGATTTTGTGCATCCAACCATAAAAGCGCATGACAACCTCTGCTTCCCTCTACGAAGGGCCTATCTTTTACTTTTATCTCCTATACTGCAAAAGAGTCAAGGTGATCTTCACCCTTCCTTTTTACATTTTATCCTTTGGCAAGCACAATATGTTGGAAAGACCCTGGTATATATGGCTAATTGGATGTGGGTTTTCATGAACTATTACTGTTGACATTACCCTTGAGGTAAAATGTTGGGAGGCAAAACTATAAGCCCCTATCTTTCTCTGTGTCCGATTAAAACTCCATACCCATAAATATTGCATGAGTGTCAGCAATTGTGAAAGACTATATGATAGTTGAGTATGTGGACTTGCTGAAAAGCTCTTATACATTGACTATTTCCTATGTTATGATAAATTGCAATTGCTTCAATGACTGAGATTATAGTTTTTTAGTTTTCATTGAAGTTTACGATTCATACTTGATATTGTGATTGAATTATTACTCTAGCATAAGATATCATATGACAAGAATTATATAAGTTGCTGCTCTAAGAATGGTCATGATGCCCTCATGTCCGTATTTTATTTTTATCGACACCTTCATCTCTAAACATGTGGACATATTTTTCGATTTCGGCTTTTCGCTTGAGGACAAGCGAGGTCTAAGCTTGGGGGAGTTGATACGTCCATTTTTCAGCATGCTTTTATATCAATATTTATTGCATTATGGGCTGTTATTACACATTATGTCACAATACTTATGCCTATTCTCTCTTATTTTACAAGGTTTACATAAAGAGGGAGAATGCCGATAGCTAGGATTCTGGCTAGAAAAGGAGCAAATATTAGAGACCTATTCTGCACAGCTCCAAAAGTCCTGAAACTTCACAGATGATGTTTTCCAAATATATAAAAAACATTGAGCGCAAGAACTTCACTAGGGGGGCCACACCCTGCCCACGAGGGTGGGGGCGCGCCCTACTGTTGGAAATATGCCCTAGAGGCAATAATAAAATGGTTATTATTATATTTCTTTGTTCATGATAATTGTCTATTGTTCATGCTATAATTGTGTTATCCGGAAATCGTAATACATGTGTGAATACATAGACCACAACACGTCCCTAGTGAGCCTCTAGTTGACTATCTCGTTGATCAAAAGATAGTCATGGTTTCCTAACTATGGACATTGGATGTCATTGATAACAGGATCACATCATTAGGATAATGATGTGATGGACAAGACCCAATCCTAAGCATAGCTCAAAGATCGTGTAGTTCGTTTGCTATTGCTTTTTCGAATGTCAAGTATCATTTCCTTAGACCATGAGATTGTGCAACTCCCGGATACCGTAGGAGTGCTTTGGGTGTGCCAAACATCACAACGTAACTAGGTGACTATAAAGGTACACTACGGGTATCTCCGAAAGTGTCTGTTGGGTTGGCACGAATCGAGACTGGGATTTGTCACTCCGTATGACGGAGAGGTATCTCTGGGCCCACTCGGTAATGCATCATCATAATGAGCTCAATGTGACCAAGTGGTTGATCACTGGATCATGCATTACGGTACGAGTAAAGTGACTTGCCAGTAATGAGATTGAACAAGGTATTGGGATACCGACGATCGAGTCTTGGGCAAGTAACGTACCGATTGACAAAGGGAATTGTATACGGATTGATTGAATCTTCGACATCATGGTTCCTCCGATGAGATCATTGAGGAGCATGTGGGAGCCAACATGAGTATCCAGATCCTGCTATTGGTTATTGACCGGAGAGTCGTCTCGGTCATGTCTGCGTGTCTCCCGAACCCGTAGGGTCTACACACTTAAGGTTCGGTGACGCTAGGGTTGTTGAGATATTAGTATATGGTAACCCGAAAGTTGTTCGGAGTCCCGGATGATATCTCGGACGTCACGAGGAGTTCCGTAATGGTCCGGAGGTGAAGATTTATATATAGGAAGTCAAGTTTCGGCCATCGGGAAAGTTTCGGGGGTAATCGGTATTGTACCGGGACCACCGGAAGGGTACCGGGGGTCCACCGGGTGGGTCCACCTATCCCGGAGGGCCCCATGGGCTGAAGTGGGAGGGGAACCAGCCCCTGGTGGGCTGGTGCGCCCCCCATGGGCCTCCCCCTGCGCCTAGGGTTGGAAACCCTAGGGGTGGGGGCGCCCCACTTGGCTTGGGGGGCACTCCACCCCCCTTGGCCGCCGCCCCCCCTTGGAGATTCAATCTCCTAGGGCTGGCGCCCCCCCTAGGGGTCCTATATATAGTGGGGGGAGGGAGGGCAGCCGCACCCTAGTCCCTGGCGCCTCCCTCTCCCTCCCGTGACACTCCTCCCTCTCCCTGAGCTTGGCGAAGCCCTGCCGAGATCACCGTTGCTTCCACCACCACGCCGTCGTGCTGCTGGATCTTCATCAACCTCTCCTTCCCCCTTGCTGGATCAAGTTGGAGGAGACGTATTCCCAACCGTACGTGTGTTGAACACGGAGGTGTCGTCCGTTCGGTGCTAGGTCATCGGTGATTTGGATCATGACGAGTACGACTCCATCAACCCTGTTCTCTTGAACGCTTCCGCTCGCGATCTAAAAGGGTATGTAGATGCAATCTCCTCTCCCTTGTTGCTAGATGACTCCATAGATTGCTCTTGGTGATGCGTAGAAAATTTTAAAATTCTGCTACGTTCCCCAACAGTGGCATCATGAGCTAGGTCTATGCGTAGTTTCTATGCACGAGTAGAACACAAAGCAGTTGTGGGTGTGGATATTGTCAATTTGCTTGCCGTTACTAGTCTTATCTTGATTCGGCGGCATCGTGGGATGATGCGGCCCGGACCGACCTTACACGTACGCTTACGTGAGACTGGTTCCACCGATTGACATGCACTAGTTGCATAAGGTGGCTGGCGGGTGTCTGTCTCTCCCACTTTAGTCGGATCGAATTCGATGAAAAGGGTCCTTATGAAGGGTAAATAAAAATTGGCATATCACGTTGTGGTTTTGGCGTAGGTAAGAAACGTTCTTGCTAGAAACCTATAGCAGCCACCTAAAAACTTGCAACAACAATTAGAGGACGTCTAACTTGTTTTTGCAGCATGTGCCGTGTGATGTGATATGGCCAAAAGGATGTGATGAATGATATATGTGATGTATGAGATTGATCATGTTCTTGTAATAGGAATCACGACTGGGTCCGTCTCACGTGATGATCGGACACGGCCTAGTTGACTCGGATCATGTTTCACTTAGATGACTAGAGGGATGTCTATTTGAGTGGGAGTTCATTGAATAATTTGATTAGATGAACTTAATTATCATGAACTTAGTCTAAAATCTTTACACTATGTCTTGTAGATCAAATGGCCCATGCTAATGTTGCCCTCAACTTCAATGCATTCCTAGAGAAAACCAAGCTGAAAGATGATGGCAACAACTATACGGACTGGGTCCGGAACCTGAGGATCATCCTCATAGCTGCCAAGAAAGATTATGTCCTAGAAGCACCGCTAGGTGACGCACCCATCCCAGAGAACCAAGACGTTATGAACGCTTGGCAGTCACGTGCTGATGATTACTCCCTCGTTCAGTGCGGCATGCTTTACAGCTCAGAACCGGGGCTCCAAAAGTGTTTTGAGAGACACGGAGCATATGAGATGTTCGAAGAGCTGAAAATGGTTTTCCAAGCTCATGCCCGGGTCGAGAGATATGAAGTCTCCGACAAGTTCTTCAGTTGTAAGATGGAGGAAAATAGTTCTGTCAATGAGCACATACTCAAAATGTTTGGGTTGCATAACCGCTTGACTCAGCTGGGAGTTAATCTCCCGGATGACGCGGTCATTGACAGAATCCTTCAGTCGCTTCCACCGAGCTACAAGAGCTTTGTGATGAACTTCAATATGCAGGGGATGGAAAAGACCATTCCTGAGGTATATTCAATGCTGAAATCAGCGGAGGTGGAAATCAAAAAGGAACATCAAGTGTTGATGGTGAATAAAACCACTAAGTTCAAGAAAGGCAAGGGTAAAAAGAACTTCAAGAAGGACGGCAAGGGAGTTGCCGTGCCCGGTAAGCAAGCTGCTAGGAAGAAGTCAAAGAATGGACCCAGGCCTAAGACTGAGTGTTTTTATTGCAAGGGAAGTGGTCACTGGAAGCGGAACTGCCCCAAATACTTAGCGGACAAGAAGGCCGGCAACACTAAAGGTATATGTGATATACATGTAATTGATGTGTACCTTACCAGTACTCATAGTAGCTCCTGGGTATTTGATATCGGTGCGGTTGCTCACATTTGTAACTCAAAGCAGGAGTTGCGGAATAAGCGGAGACTGGCGAAGGACGAGGTGATGATGCGCGTCGGGAATGGTTCCAAGGTCGATGTGATCGCCGTCGGCACGCTACCTCTACATTTACCTATGGGATTAGTTTTAAACCTCAATAATTGTTATTTAGTGCCAGCTTTGAGCACGAACATTGTATCAGGATCTCGTTTAATTCAAGATGGCTACTCATTTAAATCCAAGAATAATGGTTGTTCTATTTATATGAGAGATATGTTGTATGGTCATGCTCCGCTGGTGAATGGTTTATTCTAAATGAATCTCGAGCGTAATGTTACACATATTCATAGTGTGAATACCAAAAGATGTAAGGTTGATAATGATAGTCCCACATACTTGTGGCACTGCCGTCTTGGTCACATAGGTGTCAAACGCATGAAGAAGCTCCATGCAGATGGACTTTTGGAGTCTCTTGATTACGAATCATTTGACACGTGCGAACCATGCCTCATGGGTAAAATGACCAAGACTCCGTTCTCAGGAACAATGGAGCGAGCAACCAACTTATTGGAAATCATACATACTGATGTGTGCGGTCCAACGAGTGTTGAGGCTCGCGGTGGCTATCGTTATGTTCTCACCCTCATTGATGACTTGAGTAGATATGGGTATGTCTACTTAATGAAACACAAGTCTGAGACCTTTGAAAGGTTCAAGGAATTTCAGAGTGAGGTTGAGAATCAACGTGACAGAAAAATCAAGTTCTTGCAATCAGATCATGGGGTAGAATACTTGAGTCACAAATTTGGCACACACTTAAGGAAATGTGGAATAGTTTCACAACTCACACCGCTTGGAACACCTCAGCGTAATGGTGTGTCCGAACGCCGTAATCGCACTCTATTGGATATGGTGCGATCTATGATGTCTCTTACCGATTTACCGCTGTCATTTTGGGGCTGTGCTTTAGAGACTGCCGCATTCACTTTAAATAGGGCTCCGTCGAAATCCGTTGAGACGACACCGTATGAATTATGGTTTGGGAAGAAACCTAAGCTGTCGTTTCTAAAAGTTTGGGGATGCGATGCTTATGTCAAGAAACTTCAACCTGAAAAGCTCGAACCCAAATCAGAAAAATGTGTCTTCATAGGATACCCTAAAGAAACTATTGGGTATACCTTCTACCTCAGATCCGAAGGCAAGATCTTTGTTGCCAAGAATGGATCCTTTCTAGAGAAAGAGTTTCTATCGAAAGAAATAAGTGGGAGGAAAGTAGAACTCGATGAAGTATTACCTCTTGAACCGGTAAGTGGCGCAGCTCAAGAAAATGTTCCTGAGGTGCCTGCACCGACTAGAGAGGAAGTTAATGATGATGATCATGAAACTTCAGATCAAGTTGCTACTGAACTTTGTAGGTCCACAAGGACACGTTCCGCACCAGAGTGGTATGGCAACCCTGTCCTGGAAATCATGTTGTTAGACAACGGTGAACCTTCGAACTATGAAGAAGCGATGGCGGGCCCAGATTCCGACAAATGGCTGGAAGCCATGAAATCCGAGATAGGATCCATGTATGAAAATGAAGTATGGACTTTGACTGACTTGCCCGATGATCGGCGATCCATAGAAAATAAATGGATCTTTAAGAAAGAGACAGACGCGGATGGTAATGTAACCATCAATAAAGCTTGGCTTGTCGCTAAGGGTTATCGACAAGTTTAAGGGGTTGACTACGATGAGACTTTCTCACCCGTAGCGAAGCTGAAGTCCGTCCGAATCATGTTAGCAATTGCCGCATTCTATGATTATGAGATATGGCAAATGGACGTCAAAACGGCATTACTTAATGGTTTCCTTAAGTAAGAATTGTATATGATGCAGCCGGAAGGTTTTGTCGATCCTAAGAATGCTGACAAGGTGTGCAAGCTCCAACGCTTGATCTACGGGCTGGTGCAAGCATCTCGGAGTTGGAACATTCACTTTGATGAGATGATCAAAGCGTTTGGGTTTACGCAGACTTATGGAGAAGCCTGCATTTACAAGAAAGTGAGTGGGAGCTCTGTAGCATTTCTCATATTGTATGTGGATGACATACTGTTGATGGGAAATGATATATAATTCTTGGAAAGCATAAAGGCCTACTTGAACAAGTGTTTTTCAATGAAGGATCTTGGAGAAGCTGCTTACATATTAGGCATCAAGATCTATAGAGATAGATCGAGACGCCTCATTGGTCTTTCACAGAGTATGTACCTTGACAAGATATTGAAGAAGTTCAATATGGATCAGTCAAAGAAGGGGTTCTTGCCTGTATTGCAAGGTACGAGATTGAGCACGGCTCAATGCCCGACCACGGCAGAAGATAGAGAAAAGATGAGTGTCGTCCCCTATGCCTAGGCCATAGGGTCTATCATGTATGCTATGTTGTGTACCAGACCTGATGTAAACCTTGCCGTAAGTTTGGTAGGAAGGTACCAAAGTAATCCCGGCATGGAACACTGGACAGCGGTCAAGAATATCCTGAAGTACCTGAAGAGGACTAAGGATATGTTTCTCGTTTATGGAGGTGACGAAGAGCTCGTCGTAAAGGGTTACGTCGATGCTAGCTTCGACACAGATCTAGATGACTCTAAGTCACAAACCGGATACATGTATATTTTGAATGGTGGGGCAGTAAGCTGGTGCAGTTGCAAGCAAAGCGTTGTGGTGGGATCTACATGTGAAGCGGAGTACATGGTGGCCTCGGAGGCAGCACAAGAGGCAATCTGGGTGAAGGAGTTCATTACCGACCTAGGAGTCATACCCAATGCGTCGGGCCCGATGACTCTCTTCTGTGAAAACACTGGAGCTATTGCCCTTGCCAAGGAGCCCAGGTTTCCCAGGAAGACCAGGCATATCAAGCGTCGCTTCAACTCCATTCGTGAAAGTGTTCAAAATGGAGACATAGATATTTGTAAAGTACATACGGACCTGAATGTGGCAGATCTGTTGACTAAACCTCTCCCTAGAGCAAAACATGATCAACACCAGAACTGCATGGGTGTTCGATTCATCACAATGTAACTAGACTATTGACTCTAGTGCAAGTGGGAGACTATTGGAAATATGCCCTAGAGGCAATAATAAAATGGTTATTATTATATTTCTTTGTTCATGATAATTGTCTATTGTTCATGCTATAATTTTGTTATCCAGAAATCGTAATACATGTGTGAATACATAGACCACAACACGTCCCTAGTGAGCCTCTAGTTGACTAGCTCGTTGATCAAAAGATAGTCATGGTTTCCTGACTATGGACATTGGATGTCATTGATAACGGGATCACATCATTAGGAGAATGATGTGATGGACAAGACCCAATCCTAAGCATAGCTCAAAGATCGTGTAGTTCGTTTGCTATAGCTTTTCCGAATGTCAAGTATCATTTCCTTAGACCATGAGATTGTGCAACTCCCAGATACCGTAGGACTGCTTTGGGTGTGCCAAACGTCACAACGTAACTGGGTGACTATAAAGGTACACTACGGGTATCTCCGAAAGTGTTTGTTGGGTTGGCACGAATCAAGACTGGGATTTGTCACTCCGTATGACGGAGAGGTATCTCTGGGGCCACTCGGTAATGCATCATCATAATGATCTCAATGTGACCAAGTGGTTGATCACGAGATCATGCATTACGGTACGAGTAAAGTGACTTGCCGGTAACGAGATTGAACAAGGTATTGGGATACCGATGATCGAGTCTCGGGCAAGTAACGTACCGATTGACAAAGGGAATTGTATATGGATTGATTGAATCCTCGACGTCATGGTTCATCCGATGAGATCATCGAGGAGCATGTGGGAGCCAACATGGGTATCCAGATCCCGCTGTTGGTTATTAACCGGAGAGTCGTCTCGGTCATGTCTGCGTGTCTCCCGAACCCGTAGGGTCTACACACTTAAGGTTCGGTGACGCTAGGGTTGTTGAGATATTAGTATACGGTAGCCCAAAAGTTGTTCGGAGTCCCGGATGAGATCCCGGACGTCAGGGGAGTTCTGGAATGGTCCGTAGGTGAAGATTTATATATAGGAAGTCAAGTTTCGGCCATCGGGAAAGTTTCGGGGGTAATCAGTATTGTACCGGGACCACCGGAAGGGTCCCGGGGGTCCACCGGGTGGGGCCACCTATCCCGGAGAGCCCCATGGGCTGAAGTGGGAGGGGAACCAGCCCCTAGTGGGCTGGTGCGCCCCCCATGGGCCTCCCCCTGCGCCTAGGGTTGGAAACCCTAGGGGTGGGGGCGCCCCACTTGGCTTGGGGGGCACTCCACCCCCCTTGGCCGCCGCCCCCTTGGAGATTCAATCTCCTAGGGCCAGCGCCCCCCTAGGGGTCCTATATATAGTGGGGGGAGGGAGGGCAGCCGCACCCTAGCCCCTGGCGCCTCCCTCTCCCTCCTCTGACACTCCTCCCTCTCCCTGAGCTTGGCGAAGCCCTGCCGAGATCACCGTTGCTTCCACCACCACGCCATCGTGCTGCTGGATCTTCATCAACCTCTCCTTCCCCCTTGCTGGATCAAGTTGGAGGAGACGTCTTCCCAACCGTACGTGTGTTGAACGTGGAGGTGCCGTCCGTTCGGCGCTAGGTCATCGGTGATTTGGATCACGACGAGTACGACTCCATTAACCCCGTTCTCTTGAACGCTTCCGCTCGCGATCTACAAGGGTATGTAGATGCACTATCCTCTCCCTTGTTGCTAGATGACTCCATAGATTAATCTTGGTGATGCGTAGAAAATTTTAAAATTCTACTACGTTCCCCAACACCTACCCCCCTGGGCGCGCCCCCTACCTCGTGGGCCCCCTGGTGGCCCTCCGGTGACCATCTTCTGCTATATGGACTCTTTCGATGGGAAAAAATCATAAGCCATCTTCTCGGATGAAACTCCGCCGCCACGAGGCGGAACCTTGGCGGAACCAATATAGGGTTCTGGCGGGGCTGTTCTGCCGGGGAAACTTCCCTCCCGGAGGGGGAAATCATCGCCATCGTCATCACCAACGCTCCTCTCATCGGGAGAGGACAATCTCCATCAACATCTTCATCAGCACCATCTCATCTCAAAACCCTAGTTCATCTCTTGTACCCAATTCTTGTCTCCAAGTCCGGGATTGGTGCTAGTAGGTTGCTAGTAGTGTTAATTACTCCTTGTAGTTGACGCTAGTTGGTTTAATTGGTGGAAGATCATATGTTCAGATCCTATATGCACATTAATACCCCTCTGATTATGAACATGTTTATGCTTTGTGAGTAGTTACTTTTGTTCCTGAGGACATGGGAGAAGTCTTGCTATTAGTAGTCATGTGAATTTGGTATTCGTTCGATTTTTTGATGAGATGCATGTTGTCTCTCCTCTAGTGGTGTTATGTGAACGTCGACTACATGACACTTCACCATTGTTTGGGCCTAGAGGAAGGCATTGGGAAGTAATAAGTAGATGATGGGTTGCTAGAGTGACAGAAGCTTAAACCCTAGTTTATGCGTTGCTTCATAAGGGGCTGATTTGGATCCATATGTTTCATGCTATGGTTAGGTTTACCTTAATACT
>NC_053022.1:290836861-290877761 GCF_003073215.2 Triticum urartu
GTTTGGTCATGCTCCATTTTCTTCACACAAGAATGCTCTCATCATGCACAACCCCGATGACAAGCCAAGCAATTGTTTCATACTTTAGTAATCTCAAACTTTTTTCAACTTTCGCGCAATACATGAGCGTGAGCCATGGATATAGCACCGTGGGTGGAATAGAATATAATGAAAGTGGGTTATGTGGAGAAGACAAAAAGGAGAAAGTCTCACATTGACGCGGCTAATCAATGGGCTAGGGAGATGCCCATCAATTGATGTCAATGCAAGGAGTAGGGATTGCCATGTAACAGATGCACTAGAGCTATAAATGTATGAAAGCTCAACAAGAGAAACTAAGTGGGTGTGCATCCAACTTGCTTGCTCACGAAGACCTAGGGCACTTGAGGAGGCCCATTGTTGGAATATACAAGCCAAGATCTATAATGAAAAATTCCCACTAGTATATGGAAGTGACAAAACAAGAGACTCTCTATCATAAAGATCATGGTGCTACTTTGAATCACAAGTGTGGAAAAAAGGATAGTAGCATTGCCCCTTTTTTGGGCCTTCCTTTTTTATTTGGCCTTTCTCTTTTTTTCTCTTTTTTATGGGACAATGCTCTATTAATGATGATCTATTCGATGTAATCTTCTTTTGCGCTGTGTTTGTCGAGATCCAATGAATTGTGGGTTTATGATCAAGATTATCTATGAACAATATTTGAATCTTCTATGTATTCTTTTATGTATGATTGGTTATCTTTGCAAGTCTCTTCGAATTATCAGTTTGGTTTGGCCTACTAGATTGATCTTTCTTGCAATGGGAGAAGTGCTTAGCTTTGGGTTCAATCTTGCGGTGCTCGATCCCAGTGACAGTAGGGGAAACGACACATATTGTATTGTTGCCATCGAGGATAAAAATATGGGGTTTATATCATATTGCATGAGTTTATCCCTCTACATCATGTCATCTTGCTTAAAGCGTTACTTCGGTCGTATGAACTTAATAATCTAGGTGCATGCTGGATAGCGGTCGATGTGTGGAGTAATAGTAGTAGATGCAGGCAGGAGTCGGTCTACTTGTCACGGACGTGATGCCTATATACATGATCATGCCTAGATATTCTCATAATTATTTGCTTTTCTATCAATTGCTCGACAGTAATTTGTTCACCCACCGTAATACTTATGCTATGTTGAGAGAAGCCACTAGTGAAACCTATGGCCCCGGGGTCTATCTTCCATCATATTAATCTCCCGTTAACTAGATATTTCTGTCACCATTTATTTTGCAATCTTTACTTTCAATCTTTATCATAAAAATACCAAAAATATTTAGCTTATTATTATTATCTCTATCAGATCTCACTCTCGTAAGTGGCCGTGAAGGGATTGACAACCCCTTTATCGCGTTGGTTGTGAGGTTCTTATTTGTTTGTGTAGGTACGAGGTGACTCGCGCGTGGTCTCCTACTGGATTGATACCTTGGTTCTCAAAAACTGAGGGAAATACTTACGCTGCTTTGTTGCATCACCCTTTCCTCTTCAAGGGAAAACCAACGCATGCTCAAGAGGTAGCAAGAAGGATTTCTGGCGCCGTTGCCGGGGAGATCTACGCCAAGTCAAGAGATACCAAGTACCCATCACAACTCTTATCCTCGCATTACATTATTTTCCATTTGCCTCTCATTTCCTCTCCCCCACTTCACCCTTGCCATTTTATTCGCCCTCTTTTCCGTCCGCCTCTTTTTCACTTGGTTCTTGTTTGCTCGTGTTACCATGTATCTTCTTTGTGCTTGCATCTTCGCTTGCTAAGAGTCTATGGATCCTCATCTGCTTGCCAACCTTTTTAAGATATCCAATTATGATGAACCAATTGCTAGTGTGTTTTGTGCACTAGATTATCTTTATGAAGTTTTGCTTGAAATTCGTGAATCTAAAAATTGTGATGAAGTACTTTATGGAGTGATTCACGACGGATCTTTGAATAAAAAGCATGATTGCAATGATGATAGTATAAATTCCATTAATATCAGTTGTTCTTATAATATGCAAAACCCTAAGCTTGGGGATGCTAGTTTTTCTATGTCTACTACTTGTTGCAATGATCATGATTGGGGTGATTCCTCTTATGATCTTGAAAAATTATTTAAGCCCCATGATGAATATAATATCGATAATAGTGTTTGAAATATTATTGAAAGTGGGTTTGGAAGAGTGTCAACTTTAGATCCCACATATTTGGAGAATGTTCAATCTTATGAAATTTTTGATAAAAGTGGGTTTGGAGAGGTCATGACCTTAGTTAATGTTAATCCCACTATTTTGGAAGAGTGTCAACTTTGCATGCATGTGGATCGTGTTGAAAATATTCTATGTGATAGCTATTTTGTTGAATTTTCTTATGATCCCACATGTAATTATTATGAGAGAGGAAAATATGATTGTAGAAATTTTCACGTTACAAAATTACCTCTCGTTATGTTGAGATTGCTATTGTTTCTTTCCGCTTCCTTGCATATGCTAGTTTTTGCTTGCTATGATAATTGTTTGCCTATAAGATGCCTATTCATAGGAAGTATGTTATACTTAGATGTGTTTGTCACGTGTTTCATGATGCTCTCTTTGTGCTTCAATTCTTGTCTTTCATGTGAGCATCATTAAAATTATCAATGCCTAGCTAAAAGGCTTTAAAGAAAAGCGCTTGCTGGGAGGCAACCCGATATTTTTCCTTGCTATTATTTAATACATAATTCATCTAGCCTCTGTTTAGATGTGGTTTTATGCTTTTAATTAGTGTTTGTGCCAAGTAGAACCTTTGGGAAGACTTGGGGAAAGTCTTTGCGATCTTGCTGTAAAAAACAGAAACTTTAGCACTCACGAGAATTGCTGCCATTTTTTACTGGAGAGTGATATTTAGTTAATTATTTTTGAAGATAATTAACAGATAAATTCCTCACGTCCAGAAATTTATTTTAGAATTTTTGGGGTTCCATAAGTAGTCGAAACCTACATATTACTACAGACTGTTCTGTTTTTGACAGATTCTGTTTTTCGTGTGTTGTTTGCTTATTTGGATGAATCTATGGCTAGTAATGGAGTTTATAAACCATAGATAAGTTGGAATACAGTAGGTTTAACACCAATATAAATAAATAATGAGTTCATTACAGTACCTTGAAGTGGTAGTTTGTTTTCTTTTACTAACGGAGCTCATGAGATTTTCTATTTGAGTTTTGTGTTGTGAAGTTTTCAAGTTTTGGGTAAAGATTTGATGGATTATGGAACAAGGATTGGCAAGACACTAAGCTTAGGGATTCCCAAGGCACCCCAAGGTAAAATCCAAGGACACCAAAAAGCCTAAGCTTGGGGATGCCCCGGAAGGCATCCCCTCTTTTGTCTTCGTTCATCGGTAACTTTACTTGGAGCTATATTTTTATTCACCACATGATATGTGTTCTGCTTGGAGCGTCTTGGATGATTTGAGTCTTTGCTTTTTAGTTTACCACAATCATCCTTGCTGTACACACCTTTTGAGAGAGACACACATGAATTGGAATTTATTAGAATACTCTATGTGCTTCACTTATGTCTTTTCAGCTATATAGTTTTTGCTCTAGTGCTTCACTTATATCTTTTAGAGCACGGTGGTGGTTTTATTTTATAGAAATAATTGATATATCATGCTTCACTTATATTATTTTGGGAGTCCTTTAGAACAGCATGGTAATTTGCTTTTGCTATAATAAAAAACTTTCATATAAGTGCATTGAATACTAAGAGAAGTTTGACACTTGATGATTGTTTTGAGATATGGAGATAGTGATATTACAGTTGTGCTAGTTGAGTAGTTTTGAATTTGATAAATACTTGTGTTGAAGTTTGCAAGTCCCGTAGCATGCACGTATGGTAAATGTTGTGTAACAAATTTGAAACATGAGGTGTTATTTGATTGTCTTCCTTATGAGTGGTGGTCGGAGACGAGCGATGGTCTTTTCCTACCAATCTATCCCCCTAGGAGCATGCGCGTAGTACTTTGTTTTTGATGACTTGTAGATTTTTGCAATAAGTATGTGAGTTCTTTATGATTAATGTTGAGTCCATGGATTATACGCACTCTCACCCTTCCATCATTGCTAGCCTCTTCGGTACCGTGCATTGCCCTTTCTCACCTTGAGAGTTGGTGCAAACTTCGCCGGTGCATCCATACCCCGTGTTACGATACGCTCTATCACACATAAACCTCCTTATATCTTCCTCAAAACAGCCACCATACCTACCTATTATGGCATCTCCATAGCCATTCCGAGATATATTGCCATGCAACTTTCCACCATTCCGTTTATTATGACACACATCATCATTGTCATATTGCCTTGCATGATCATGTAGTTGATATCGTATTTGTGGCAAAGCCACTGTTCATAATTCTTTCATACATGTCACTCATGAGTCATTTCCCGGTACACCGCCGGAGGCATTCATATAGAGTCATATCTTTTTCTAGTATCGAGTTGTAATCATTGAGTTGTAAATAAATAGAAGTGTGATGATCATCATTAATAGAGCATTGTCCCATAAAAAAGAGAAAAAAAAGAGAAAGGCCAAATAAAAAAGGAAGGCCCAAAAAAGGGGCAATGCTACTATCCTTTTTTCCACACTTGTGATTCAAAGTAGCACCATGATCTTTATGATAGAGAGTCTCTTGTTTTGTCACTTCCATATACTAGTGGGAATTTTTCATTATAGATCTTGGCTTGTATATTCCAACAATGGGCCTCCTCAAGTGCCCTAGGTCTTCGTGAGCAAGCAAGTTGGATGCACACCCACTTAGTTTCTCTTGTTGAGCTTTCATACATTTATAGCTCTAGTGCATCTGTTACATGGCAATCCCTACTCCTTGCATTGACATCAACTGATGGGCATCTCCCTAGCCCATTGATTAGCCGCGTCAATGTGAGACTTTCTCCTTTTTGTCTTCTCCACATAACCCACTTTCATTATATTCTATTCCACCCACGGTGCTATATCCATGGCTCACGCTCATGTATTGCGCGAAAGTTGAAAAAAGTTTGAGATTACTAAAGTATGAAACAATTGCTTGGCTTGTCATCGGGGTTGTGCATGATGAGAGCATTCTTGTGTGAAGAAAATGGAGCATGACCAAACTATATGATTTTGTAGGGATGAACTTTCTTTGGCCATGTTATTTTGAGAAGACATGATTGCTTAGTTAGTATGCTTGAAGTATTATTATTTGTATGTCAATATTAAAATTTTATCTTGAACCTTTCATATCTGAATATTCATGCCACAATAAGGAAAATTACATTGAGAAATATGTTAGGAAGCATTCAACATCCAAAATTCTGTTTTTATCATTTACCTACTTGAGGACGAGCAGGAATTAAGCTTGGGGATGCTTGATACGTATCCAACGTATCTATAATTTTTGATTGCTCCATACTATTATATATTCTGTTTTGGATGTTTAATGGGCTTTATTATACACTTTTATATTATTTTTTGGAATAACCTATTAACCTAAGGCCCAGTCCAAATTGCTGATTTTTTGCCTATTTTAGTGTTTCGCAGAACAGGAATATCAAACGGAGTCCAAACAGAATGAAACCTTCGGGAGCGTGATTTTTGGAACAAACGTGATCTAGAGGACTTGGAGTAGACGTCAAGCAACCAACGAGGCGGCCACTAGGCAGGGGGGCGCGCCATCCACCCTCGTGGCTCCACCGACCTACTTCTTCCTCCTATATATACCTACGTACCCTGAAACCATCGAGGAGCACCAAGAAACCCTATTTCCACCGCCGTAAACTTCTGTACCCAAGAGACCCCATCTTGGGGCCTTTTCCGGAGCTCTGCCGGAGGGGGAATCGATCACGGAGGGCTTCTACATCAACACCATATCCTCTCCGATGATGTGTGAGTAGTTTACTTCAGACCTTCGGGTCCATAGTTATTAGCTAGATGGATTCTTCTCTCTCTTTGGATCTCAATACAATGTTCTCCTCGATCTTCTTAGAGATCTATTTGATGTAACTCTTTTTGCGGTGTGTTTGTCGAGATCCAATGAATTGTGGGTTTATGATCAAGTTTATCTATGAACAATATTTGATTCTTCTCTGAAATCGTTTATGTATGATTGGTTATCTTTGCAAGTCTCTTCGAATTATCAGTTTGGTTTGGCCTACAAGATTGATCTTTCTTGCAATGGGAGAAGTGCTTAGCTTTGGGTTCAATCTTGCGGTGTCCTTTCCCAGTGACAGTAGGGGCAGCAAGGCACGTATTGTATTGTTTCCATCGAGGATAAAAAGATGGGGTTTATATCATATTGCTTGAGTTTATCCCTCTACATCATGTCATCTTGCCTAATGTGTTACTCTGTTGTTATGAACTTAATACTATAGATGCGTGCTGGATAGTGGTCGATGTGTGGAGTAACAGTAGTAGATGCAGAATCATTTCGGTCTACTTGTCGCGGACGTGATGCCTATATACATGATCATGCCTAGATATTCTCATAAGTATGCAGTTTTCTATCAATTGCTTGACAGTAATTTGTTGACCCACCATAATACTTATGCTATCTTGAGAGAAGCCAGTAGTGAAACCTATGGCCCTCGGGTCTATCTTTTATCGTATAAGTTTCCAATCTATTTTATTTTGCAATCTTTACTTTCAATCTATATCATAAAAGTACCAAAAATATTTATCTTATTATTATTATCTCTATCAGATATCACTCTCGCAAGTGACCGTGAAGGGATTGACAACCCCTTTATCGCGTTGGTTGCGAGGTTCTTATTTGTTTGTGTAGGTACGAAGGACTTGCATGTAGTCTCCTACTGGATTGATACCTTGGTTCTCAAAAACTGAGAGAAATACGTACGCTACTTTGCTACATCACCCTTTCCTCTTCAAGGGAAAACCAACGCAGTGCTCAAGAGGTAGAAAGAAGGATCTCTGGCGCCGTTGCCGGGGAGGTTGCACCAAGTCAAGTCAAGATTTGATCTCCCGTCAACAGGCCATTTCTGGCACCGTTGCCAGGGAGATCTACGCACAAGTCAAGACATACCAAGTACCCATCACAAACTCTTATCCCTCGCATTACATTATTTTCCATTTGTCTCTCGTTTTCCTCTCCCCCACTTCACCCTTGCCGTTTTATTCGCCCTTCTTTTGTTCGTCTTTCCATTTGCTTTGATGTCTTACTTGGCTCGTTTGCTCGTTTGGTTGGAATAGTTGTTTATTTATTGCTAAAAAGAGAACCTAAGATCTATGGATCTTCATCCGCTTGCTAATCTTTTTAAGAGATCCAATTATGATGAACCAATTGCTAGTGAGTTTTGTGCACTAGATTATCTTTATGAAGTTTTGCTTGAAATTCCTGAATCTAAAAATTGTGATGAAGTACTTTATGGAGTGATTCACGATGGATCTTTGAATAGAAAGTATGATTGCAATGATGATAGTATAAATTCTATTAATGTCAATTGTGCTTATAATATGCAAAACCCTAAGCTTGGGGATGCTAGTTTGGCTATGTCTACTACTTGTTGCAATGATCATGATTGGGGTGATTCTTCTTATGATCTTGAAAATTTATTTAAGCCCCATGATAAATATGAGATTGATTATAATGTTTGCAATAATATTGGAAGTGGGTTTGGATGAGCGTCAACTTTAGATCCCACATATTTGGAGAATGTTCAATCTTATGAAGTTTTTGATAAAAGTGGGTTTGGAGAGGTCATGACTTTAGTTAATGTTAATCCCACTATTTTGGAAGAGTGTCAACTTTGCATACATGTGGATCCTGTTAAATATGTTTTGTGATAGCTATATTGTTGAATTTTCTTATGATCCTACATGTAATTATTATGAGAGAGGAAAATTTGGTTGTAGAAACTTTCATGTTACTAAATTACCTCTCGTTATGTTGAGATTGCTATTGTTTCTTTCCGCTTCCTTGCATATGCTAGTTTTTGCTTGCCTTGATAATTTGTTTGCCTATAAGATGCCTATGCATAGGAAGTATGTTAGACTTAGATGTGTTTTTCACGTGTTTGATGATGCTCTCTTTGTGCTTCAATTCTTGTCTTTCATGTGAGCATCGTTGAAATCTTTTTGCCTAGCTAAAAGGCTTTAAAGAAAAGCGCTTGTTGGGAGACAACCCAATATTTTTCCTTGCTGTTATTCAATAAATAATTCATATAGCCTCTGTTTAGATGTGGTTTTTTGCTTTTAATTAGTGTTTGTGCCAACTAGGACCTTTGGGAAGACTTGGGCAAAGTCTTTGTGATCTTGCTGTAAAAAACAGAAACTTTAGCACTCACGAGATTTCCTGCCATTTTTTTACTGGAGAGTGTGATTAAGTTGATTCTTTTTGAAGATGATTAATAGATAAATTCCTCACGTCCAGAAATTTATTATAGAATTTTGGTTACAGAAGTATCCGAAACCTACAGATTACTACAGACTGTACGGTTTTTGACAGATTCTGTTTTTCGTGTGTTGTTTGCTTATTTTGATGAATCTATGGCTAGTATCGGAGGTTATGAACCATAGAGAAGTTGGAATACAGTAGGTTTAACACCAAAATAAATAAAGAATGAGTTCATTACAGTACTTTAAGTGGTGGTTTGTTTTCTTATACTAATGGAGCTCATGAGATTTTCTGTTTAAGTTTTGTGGTTTGAAGTTTTCAAGTTTTGGGTAAAGATTTGATGGATTATGGAACAAGGAGTGGCAAGAGCCTAAGCTTGGGGATGCCCAAGGCACCCAAGGTAAAATTTAAGGACAACCAAAAGCCTAAGCTTGGGGATGCCCCAGAAGGCATCCCCTCTTTCGTCTTCTTCTATCGGTAACTTTACTTGAGGCTATATTTTTATTCACCACATGATATGTGTTTTGCTTGGAGCGTCTTGTATGATTTGAGTCTTTGCTTTTTAGTTTACCACAACCATCCTTGCTGTACACACCTTTTGGGGGAGACACACATGAATTAGAATTTATTAGAATACTCTATGTGCTTCACTTATATCTTTTGAGCTAGATAATTTTGCTCTAGTGCTTCACTTATATCTTTTAGAGCACGGTGGTGGTTTTATTTTATAGAAATTATTGATCTATCATGCTTCACTTATATCGTTTTGAGAGTCCTTTACAACAGCGTGGTAATTTTTTTGGTTATGAAACTAGTCCTAATATGATAGGCATCCAAGATGGGTATAATAAAAACTATCATAGAAAGTGCATCGAATACTATGAGAAGTTTGATACTTGATAATTGTTTTGAGATATAAAGGTGGTGATATCAGAGTGTGCTAGTTGACTAATTGTGAATTTGAGAAATACTTGTGTTGAAGATTGCAAGTGTAACACCCACGATGCGACTATCTCTCCCACGTGTCGGAGCACGACTTAGAGGCATAACCGCATAGTAGGCATGTCGCAAGAGGGGTAATCTTTACACATCCCATGTACTGAATAAGGAAGAGATAAAGAGTTGGCTTACAATCGCCACTTCACACAATACATAAATATAGCATTACATCATCCAGATACAAACAGGTCGGACTACGAAACCAAAATAAAGACAACCCCAAAAGCATAGGTCCCCGATCGTCCCAACTGGGCTCCACTACTGATCAAAAGGAAACGAAACACAACAACAAAAAGGTCTTCATCGAGCTCCCACTTGAGCTGGGTTGCGCCATCTGCACTGGTATCATCGACACCTGGAACTGTTTGGAAGTATCTGTGAGTCACGAGGACTCAGCAATCTCACACCCGCGAGATCAAGACTATTTAAGCTTATGGGTAGGATAGGGTAATGAGGTGGAGCTGCAGCAAGCACTAAGCATATATAGTGGCTAACACACGCAAATGAGAGCGAGAAGAGAAGCAAAGCACGGTCATAAACTAGAAGTGATCAAGAAGTGATCTTGAAACTACTTACGTTCAAGCCTAACACAAGAACCGTGTTCACTTCCCGGACTCCGCCGGAAAGAGACCATCACGGCTACACACGCGGTTGATGCATTTTAATTAAGTTAAGTGTCAAGTTCTCTACAACCGGACATTAACAAATTCCCATCTGCCCATAACCGCGGGCACGGCTTTCGAAAGTTCAAAACCCTACAGGGGTGTCCCAACTTAGCCCATCACAAGCTCTCACGGTCAGCGAAGGATATTCCTTCTCCCGGGAAGACCCGATCAGTCTCGAATCCTGGTTACAAGACATTTCGACAATGTTAAACAAGACCAGCAAAGCCACCCGATGTGCCGACAATCTCGATAGGAGTCGCACGTATCTCGTTCTCAGGGCAACACCGGATGAGACTAGCTACGAGTAAAACCAAACCTCAAGTTTCCCCGAGGTGGCCCCGCAGGCAGCTTGGTTCGGACCAACACTTAGACAAGCACTGACCCGGGGGGATTAAAATAAAGATGACTCTCGGGTTGGCCGACCCGAGGGAAGGGTAGGTGGTTGTGAGGAAAATGGTAAAACCAAGGTTGGGCCTTGCTGGAGGAGTTTTATTCATAGCGAACTATCAAGGGGTCCCCATAACACCCAACCGTGTAAGGAACGCAAAATCAAGGAACATAACACCGGTATGACGGAAACTAGGGCGGCAAGAGTGGAACAAAACACCAGGCATAAGGCCGAGCCTTCCACCCTATACCAAGTATATAGATGCATTAATATAAATAAAAGATATTGTGATATCCCAACATATCCATGTTCCAACATGGAACAAACTTCATCTTCACCTGCAACTAGCAACGCTATAAGAGGTGCTGAGCAAAGCGGTAACATAGCCAAACAACGGTTTGCTAGGAAAGGTGGGTTAGAGGCTTGACATGGCAAAATGGGAGGCATGCCATAGCAAGTGGTAGGTATCCCGGCATATCAATAGAGCAAACAACTAGCAAGCAAAGATAGAAGTGATTTCGAGGGTAAGGTCATCTTGCTTGAAATCCCACAAGGAAGAATAACGAGTCCATGAAGAGGACAAACAGACGTAGTCGAACGGATCCTCACAAACGCGACGTTATCGGACTAACCCGAAGAAGCAACACCGGAAAGAAGCAAACAACATAGTAAAAAACCACCACATAAGCATGGCATGATGCACAACCAAGTATGATGCATGTCCGGTTTTATTATGCATGGCATGGCAAAGTGCACAAACAACACTACAAGTTAAGTGGAGCTCAATATGCAACGAGTTGCATATTGACGGAACACCACATTCAAGTTATTTCGTTCGATCTCATTTATGTACCCAACAACATTAAATGTTGATTAACATGGCAAGGGGTGAAGCAAATGAAAACTACCTATCTAGGCAAGTTTAAATGAGGCCGGAACAACAAGCAACAAGTCCGAAAAAATCCTCATGAGCATACATTAGATTTGGTACTGTTCTGCCCTAAACCATATTTTAGAGTTATTAAACATGCAAAGTGATGCCAGCATGTTAAACTAGGCATTTTTCTACCCCATTTACATATAAAGTTTATTAGGTTTGGAGCTATGGTTATTAAGTTATGAAATAAATCATTTTAACATGGCATTTGAGCAAATTTAAACAAACAGCATTTTAAACATTTTAAACATGGTTGAAAGTTGCATATTATGAAACTAGACAAAATTCTAAGCATGTTTCATATAAAGTTTGGTTTGAACCGATGCACGGTTAATTAGTGATGAGCATATCAATATAATGGCATTTTCCGTAAATATGCAAAGGCCAGGAAAAAGCAAAAACGTCCAAGGGAAAAAACGTCCACGGGCTGAAACTGAACTGGCCCAACAGTGCATAGGGGGAAACAGTGGCTGGGCTGAGGCTCACTTATAGGCCTTGGGCCGGTGGTGGAGCTGGGCAGGACGGTTGCTGCACTGCTTGCACGCGGGTGCGGTTGACCTGGTCAACGCGTTCGAGGCAGTGAGCGCTGCTCGATCTGAAGCAGGGGACGAAGGGGAAGCAGCGGCGCGGGACTGCGAAGGCGCTGCGAGCGGGCGCAGCGGGCGGCTGGGCGGCGAGCCTCCTGGATCCGCGCGACGAGGAGGAAGACGGGGCGCGGGCGAGCTCATGCTCGAGTGCCTGAAGATGGCGCGACGGTGGAGCTTGCTGCAGGGTCGGCCATGGTGACGAGCAGCAATGGGTTCGCGCGGGGAGGGTCGAGGAGGAGGCCTCGGGCGCTCGCGGCTGGAGAAGCTCCTGCTCCTGTGGTCGCCGGCGAAGGCGTCTGTAGGGCCGAAGGACGACAGGGCGGCTCGGGGCTCCGGTGGCCCGGGGATGCTGGAGGACGATGGGGTCTTGGGTGCAGGATCCGTTTGAGGTGGCTGGATCCGGACATGGAGGTCGTCGGGCTCTCATTCCCTGCCGGATCGAAGCGGACGCAGGTCGGCGGACTTGGAGCTCCAGGCGGTGGCGGCTTCCTTTGGTTCCCCTGTCAAAGGTGAGGGAGAGAGAGAGAGTTATGAGGAGAGGCGGGAGGCAACGAGAAGATACAAGAGCGAGGAGGAGCGACGGGGAGGTCCTGGCCTGATGGCGGCAGGGCTACTCACGGACGAGCTGCGGCTCTGGGTGCTCCTGCTCGGGCCCAACCACGGAGGGGCGTGGGGATGGATCGATAGGAGGAGGGGCTCGTTGGTTGGGTTGGTGGTGAAAACGAGGAGATGGATTTGATTTGATTCGAGCGATGGGGATCCCGAGGTGTGGACGAAGAGTGCAGCGGCGGCGACAGGGACAACTTTCTAGAATCTAGGGTTGGACTAGTTTATAGAGTGAGTGGGTTAGGTTAGGGGCTATCGGATCCCTCCGATCATAATCGGACGATCGAGAATAAAAGGTTAGAGGAGTCCAAATAAGAAAGTGGAGACGTTTTGTAGATGTTTGGGGATGATACGAATCTAACGGCGATGACTTCTCGGGTCGGGTCCAAGACAGTTTCGGACACGCACGAGGGGTCAATGCACTATGCAAAGAGGGGTTTTCGGACCGTGCGATCGCATCGGACGGCTCCGGACGTGAAGAGTGGTAGGTGGATGGACTAGGTGGGCTGTGGCGAGGCTGAGAGGAGAGTAGAGAGAGAGGGCCCGACAGCAGTTTTCGGAGACCGTAAACGTCCGACGTTAGACCGGCTATAATGCCACTATATTTATCCGTTGGGGGCATCAAACGGACTCCGAATGCGATGAAATTTGGCAGCCGACCTACTGAAAACAAAACAATATTGCACGCCAACTTTCATCCCATTCCGAGAACATTTTCCGGCCACTTATAAAATACTATTTCGGACGTGCCGCGGGTGCGTGCAAGTGTGTCTGGGCTCAGAACGGACAACGGAAGGAACGAGGAGACCGAGACGGATGCAAGTTTTGAAAACATGCAGATGCAATGCGGATGATGACATGGCAAGATGCAACACGCAAGCAAATGACAAGACAACAACAACAAATAACTGGAAGACACCTGGCGCAACGGTCTCGGGGCGTCACAACACTCCACCACTACGAGAGGATCTCATCCCGAGATCTAGAATGGCACAGGAGAGAAAACGGCAGAGGAAGAGGAAGAGGTAAAAACTAAGTTGCTTCTTTGACAAACGAGTGAAACCATGAACCTTGAGAGGTTGAACCATTTGAGAAAAGAAAACAATGGAGATGATCGAAATTGAAAACACTCCGTTAGAAAAAGAGGAACAAGGAACATACGAGAACCTTGTAGGTTGAAAGACATAAGAAAAAAGGGTTGCAATGGACAAGAAGTACATGCAAGCACTCCGATTAAAACGAGATGTACAAGGAACGATAAGGATCAATTACGACAACACTCCGGTTGGAGAAAGAAGGTTAGGAATATGAGCTTGGCGAAATGAAAGCACTTGGATGAGAGTCCGGTTAGAAGAGGAATGATAGACACAACACTCCGGTTAAAACAAGATAGAGAAGGAATAAGAATGATATAATTTGGACAGCACTCCGACTGAAAATGGAAGGAATAGAACAAGATTTTGACAAGATGGGAGGATACTTTATGAAATCAAGAACACACTGCCTCCGGAACTATTGAAATAATGGCACAAGGGGTAAGAAAGATTTCAGACAGCACTCCGGTTGAGAATGGAGGTAAAAACATGATAAGATGGAAGAACTTGAAAAGAGGGCACGACACTCCGGTTAAATGGATAAGCATGAAAAGAACATGGTCCTGACAATCCGAGATGATGAGTGAAGAGAGCAACATCACAATGCCTCCGAAACAAATGAATGGAAAACTAGATGGTTGGAAAGAAAAAGAACGGAGAAGACGAATGAAAACTCTAAGAAATAAAATTGAAAGAGCATGCTTACGACAAAAAGGTTGAACGGAGTTGTTGGGAAACCAACAATGAAAAGATTAAGCTTGTTGTGGTCTTATGGAAAACATCTCGAAAACTTGAGGTGAAATTCTTCCACTAACAGAAACAAAAGATTGGATTTATATGAACAAGGATACGAGAAACTTAATTCACTGGGAGGGTAACTGAAGAACTTGGGTCATTTATAAGCACCATAAATACCAACAATCCTTAGGGAAAGCTTTAGGTGAAATATAACCCAAGATAACCTCCAACGAAAGAAATTGATGGTTTGCAAAGGATCTCATGAACGAATTGAAAATGATGGGTTTAAAATATGTCATTTCGGCCAACTTGTGAATCATGAAACATGAAGGGAGCCATCAAAATGACATAACACCACCTGAAAAGATAAGGTAGAAAGAATCGAACTTTGAAATGCAAGATGAAGAATACTTGAGCTCCTTTGAAAAGAATCTCGATGAACACTTCGAGAAGGAATTAAATCCTTGATGAACCAACCTGTAGAGCCTCCATGAAAATCTCCGGTAATAAAAGGATGACAAAAGAAAGAGGAGTTGAAAACACAAGGTGCAGCCTTGCAATGATTAGAAGGAGCTTCACGATGATATAACCGAGAAAACTTGGAACTCAGGAAAAGAAAGATGAACAATTGAAAACGAGAATTTGATTAGCCTCCGAAATAAGGAGTTGAATTTTACTTGATGAAAAAAGGATAAGAATTACATTATGCTCATCCTTCACCAATTAAATTGATGACAAGCAATGGATTTGGCATACTACTTATTCTCGTAAAAAAGGATTAAGATAGATATTGTGCAAACTTGAAGAGGCCTTCGATGATCCACCGGTAGGATTGAAACAACAAATACATTGATAAGATAACGAAGGAAGAGAAATCTTGAACGACCCACCGTAAGAACTGAAACTGAAAGTAGCAAAGACACAATTCACCGGGAAGAATTGGAAAACGAATGAAAATACTAGAGATAATTTAGATACATGAGAACGAAGAGATCACGAGCTGATAAAAGAATATTTGAAAGATGCACCGGTATGATTTGGAGAACGAGAGCTGAAAGATGGAATAAATAATTCTGAGATGATGGGCTTTGGACAAATCAAACTGAAAAGACTCCTGAATTGCTCTGGATGGGTGAAAAGAATTCTCACAATCGGGAATAAATATGAGAGGACGACATCAAGCTTGAACCATGGATCTTTGGAAGAACGGGTAAGAATTTAAGAGGAGCCCTTCTTTGGTCTTCAAGTCCGAGAATGACGACGAGAAACACCATCATGAATTGTTTAGACACTCCGGTTGAATCAAAAGCGAAGAGATTGAACCAACGATGAAAAGAATTTGAAAGATCTTGGAGAAAGATATTTCACTGATGATAATTCATTCTTACGTCAAATTTTGCAATGAATTTGAAAAAATCACTCCGGAAAGAATTAGAAGAGTCAGGTAAGATCTTGGAAAAGACCTGTGGGTTATGGCCCACTCAAAAGAAACACCGTTGAAATGATTTGAAGAGAGATTGCACCAGTTGAATTAAATTGCTTGAAAGAGATAACCACCTCAAAATAGTTTGAACGGTTTGGAATGAAAACGCGAATCTTCTGAGATATCTTCAGCACTCCGGAACAATTGAATAGTGGGAGGTGAATGATTAAGAGGTGCACCGGCTTGGGAAAACATTTGAAACGAGGAAAGGGATATGATCAACACCAAAAGCTTGAATTGAATCCGCCAGAGAAAAAAAAGAATGACAAACTTGAAGCTTCATTAGTATCTTCCTGAGAATCACCGGATAAAAACATTGAAAGAAAAGAATGATTAGACTTCACATCCATAAAATAGATACTTGATTAAGATATATGAGTCCTTGTAGAAAAAAGGGTGGGAGCGCGGGAAAACAAAGTCAACTTGGAGACGGATGAAACGAACACCGTTGCAAAGAACTGATAATTGATCTTGCGGATGTTGAAATGATCGGATCCACTTGAAGAGAAACACGCCGGTTGAAAAAGAATTAACATGACAACCTCGATGATCAAGAAGGATTAGCATTCACATAGAAATATGAGAACACCGCTTAGGAAAGGTATGGAATCAACATTTGACTTCGAAGCAACTCGAATACCACAACTGAAAACAAAACAAAGGATTGGCTTGCAAAATAAGCCCGAACAAACATATGATAGAGATTTCGTCCGAAGTTTTCATGGTGGGGCCTACACGGGCTCGATCGTACAACACCATCATGTACAAGGCAGTGCACATGACATACGAAGTGTCCCCGAGTCAGCATAGCCAAGGACTCTTTAAGACACAACGAGACCACTGTAAAACCAACCGTGGATAGGCGGACCACTAGACGTCGAACCCCAATTTCATATCATACATCTGTCAGAAAGATATCCTAGGAGCAACTTGAATTCCCACTTATAAACTCCCAAAAATTTCTTGTTATGCAATCCGGTGTTGGGGATACAGGGGAAGCATAATATCTCACCCAAACTAACAATTCCTACATCCAGCTGTATCCATCCTTCAACACATAACCAAGAAACCTTCGAAAATCATTTACCTCAACCTACAAAAAGCGTCCATTATACGAGTTATGGCAATACTCCCGAACTCCTGCCCCAGTACTGGGTGGCGTCGAGGTTATCTCACCAACAACTCCATAAAAGAGATTTTTGATGTCGGCGAAACTCAGGTATTCCAGAACTGCAACAATAAAATTGTGATGAGAACACCTCGGAGCTCAACTCCCCGGGACACTGCCACAACCCCTAAATGACAGGAGGCACCAAGAACAATGTTCTCGTCACAAAACCATCGGAACGATTCCAATATACCTGCGTGATCCTAAAAAAATTCATGAAATTTGAGAAGAGAAGAGTCAAAACTCTATGTCAGGAGGCCTCACCAGAGCGATGAAGGGACTGATGAGTAAAAAGAATCCTACTCTCCGATATATATAATCCTAAGACTCAAAACATTTTGTTCTAGAGTCAACAACGCCAGCGATTCGATCAAGCAGGGGCTCCTAAGTCGGGGAAGGCTCTGATTACCAACTTGTAACACCCACGATGCGGCTATATCTCCCACGTGTCGGAGCACGACTTAGAGGCATAACCGCATAGTAGGCATGTCGCAACAGGGGTAGTCTTTACACATCCCATGTACTGAATAAGAGAGAGATAAAGAGTTGGCTTACAATCGCCACTTCACACAATACATAAATATAGCATTACATCATCCAGATACAAACAGGTCCGACTACGAAACCAAAATAAAGACAACCCCAAAAGCATAGGTCCCCGATCGTCCCAACTGGGCTCCACTACTGATCAAAAGGAAACGAAACACAACAACAAAAAGGTCTTCATCGAGCTCCCACTTGAGCTGGGTTGCGCCATCTGCACTGGTATCATCGACACCTGGAACTGTTTGGAAGTATCTGTGAGTCACGAGGACTCAGCAATCTCACACCCGCGAGATCAAGACTATTTAAGCTTATGGGTAGGATAGGGTAATGAGGTGGAGCTGCAGCAAGCACTAAGCATATATGGTGGCTAACACACGCAAATGAGAGCGAGAAGAGAAGCAAAGCACGGTCGTAAACTAGAAGTGATCAAGAAGTGATCCTGAAACTACTTACGTTCAAGCCTAACACAAGAACCGTGTTCACTTCTCGGACTCCGTCGGAAAGAGACCATCAAGGCTACACACGCGGTTGATGCATTTTAATTAAGTTAAGTGTCAAGTTCTCTACAACCGGACATTAACAAATTCCCATCTGCCCATAACCGCGGGCACGGCTTTCGAAAGTTCAAAACCCTACAGGGGTGTCCCAACTTAGCCCATCACAAGCTCTCACGGTCAGCGAAGGATATTCCTTCTCCCGGGAAGACCCGATCAGTCTCGGAATCCTGGTTACAAGACATTCCCACAATGGTAAAACAAGACCAGCAAAGCCACCCAATGTGCCGACAATCCCGATAGGAGTCACATGTATCTCGTTGTCAGGGCAACACCAGATGAGACTAGCTACGAGTAAAACCAAACCTCAAGTTTCCCCGAGGTGGCCCCGCAGGCAGCTCGGTTCGGACCAACACTTAGACAAGTACTGACCCGAGGGGTTAAAATAAAGAAGACCCTTGGGTTGGCCGACCCAAGAGAAGGGTAGGTGGTGGTGAGGAAAATGGTAAAACCAAGGTTGGGCCTTGCCGGAGGAGTTTTATTCAAAGCGAACTGTCAAGGGGTCCCCATAACACCCAACCGTATAAGGAACACAAAATCAAGGAACATAACACCGGTATGACGGAAACTAGGGCGGCAAGAGTGGAACAAAACACTAGGCATAAGGCCGAGCCTTCCACCCTTTACCAAGTATATAGATGCATTAATATAAATAAAAGATACCGTGATATCCCAACATATCCATGTTCCAACATGGAACAAACTTCATCTTCACCTGCAACTAGCAACGCTATAAGAGGGGCTGAGCAAAGCGGTAACATAGCCAAACAACAGTTTGCTAGGAAAGGTGGGTTAGAGGTTGACATGGCAATATGGGAGGCATGATATGGCAAGTGGTAGGTATCGCGGCATAGAAATAGAGCGGACAACTAGCAAACAAAGATAGAAGTGATTTCGAGGGTAAGGTAATCTTGCCTGAAATCCCTCAAGGAAGAAGAACGAGTCCATGAAGAGGACAAACGAACGTAGTCGAACGGATCCTCACAAACGCAACGTTATCGGACTAACCCGAAGAAGCAACACGGGAAAGAAGCAAACAACATAGTAAACAACCACCACATAAGCACGGCATGATGCACAACCAAGTATTATGCATGTCCGGTTTATTATGCATGGCATGACAAAGTGCACAAACAACACTACAAGTTAAGTGGAGCTCAATATGCAACGAGTTGCATATTGACGGAACACCACATTCAAGTTATTTAGTTCGATCTCGTTTATGTACACAACAATATTAAATGTTTATTAACATGGAAAGGGGTGAAGCAAATGAAAACTACCTATCTAGGCAAGTTTAAATGAGGCCGGAAGAACAAGCAACAAGTCCGGAAAAATCCTCATGAGCATACATTAGATTTGGTACTGTTCTGCCCTGAACCATATTTTAGAGTTATTAAACATGCAAAGTGATGCCAGCATGTTAAACTAGGCATTTTTCTACCCCATTTACATATAAAGTTTATTAGGTTTGGAGCTACGGTTATTAAGTTATGAAATAAATCATTTTAACATGGCATTTGAGAAAATTTAAACAAACAGCATTTTAAACATTTTAAACATGGTTGAAAGTTGCATATTATGAAACTAGACAAAATTCTAAGCATGTTTCATATAAAGTTTGTTTTAAACCGATGCACGGTTAATTATTTATGAGCATATCAATATAATGGCATTTTCTGTAAATATGCAAAGGCCAGGAAAAAGAAAAAACATCCAAGGGAAAAAAACGTTCATGGGCTGAAACTGAACTGGCCCAACTGTGCATAGGGGGAAACAGTGGCTGGGCTGAGGCTCACTTATAGGCCTTGGGCCGGTGGTGGAGCTGGGCAGGCCGGTTGCTGCACTACGTGCACGCGGGTGCGGTCGACCTAGTCAACGCGTTCGAGGTAGCGTGCGCTGCTCGATCTGAAGCAGGGGACAAAGGGGAAGCAGCGGCGCGGGACTGCGAAGGCGCTGCGAGCGGGCGCAGCGGGCGGCTGGGTGTCGAGCCTCCTGGATCCGCGCGACGAGGAGGAAGACGGGGCGCGGGCGAGCTCGTGCTCGAGTGCCTGAAGATGGTGCGATGGCAGAGCTTGCTGCAGGGTCGGCCATGGTGACGAGCAGCAAATGGGGTTTGCGCGGGGAGGGTCGAGGAGGAGGCCTCGGGCGCTCGCGGCTGGAGAAGCTCCTGCTCCTGTGGTCGCCGGCGAAGGTGTCTGTAGGGCCGAAGGACGACGGGGCGGCTCAGCGCTCCGGTGGCCCGGGGCTACAGGGATGCTGGAGGACGACGGGGTCCTGGGTGCAGGATCCGTTTGAGGTGGATGGATCCGGACATGGAGGTCGTCGGGCTCTCATTCCCTGTGGGATCGGAGGCAGGCTGGCGGACTTGGAGCTCCAGGCGGTGGCGGCTTCCTTTGGTTCCCCTATCGAAGGTGAGGGAGAGAGAGAGTTACGAGGAGAGGCGGGAGGCAACGAGAAGATACAGGAGCAAGGAGGAGCGACGGGGAGGTCCTGGCCTGATGGCGGCAGGGTTGCTCACGGACGAGCTGCGGCTCTCGGTGCTCCTGCTCGGGCCCAACCGCGGAGGGGCGTGGGGATGGATCGATAGGAGGAGGGGCTCGCTGGTTGGGTTGGTGGTGAAAACGAGGAGATGGATTTGATTTGGTTCGAGTGATGGGGATCCCGAGGTGTGGACGAAGAGTGCAGCGGCGGCGGCAGGGACAACTTCCTAGAATCTAGGGTTGGACTAGTTTATATAGTGAGTGGGTTAGGTTAGGGGCTATCGGATCCCCCCGATCATAATCGTACGATCGAGAATAAATGGTTAGAGGAGTCCAAATAAGAAAACGGAGACGTTTTGTAGATGCTTGGGGATGATCCGAATCTAACGGTGACGACTTCCCGGGTCGGGTCCGAGACAGTTTCGGACACGCACGAGGGGTCGATGCACTGTGCAAAGAGGGGTTTTCGGACCGTGCGATCGCATCGGACGGCTCCGGACGCGAAGAGGGGTAGGTGGATGGACTAGGTGGGCTGTGGCGAGGCTGAGAGGAGAGAAGAGAGAGAGGGCCCAGCAGCAGTTTTCGAAGACCGTAAACGTCCGACGTTAGACCGGCTATAATGCCGCTATATTTATTCGTTGGGGGCATCAAACGGACTCCGAATGTGATGAAATTTGGCAGGCGACCTACTGACAACAAAACAACATCGCACGCCAACTTTCATCCCATTCCGAGAACATTTTCCGGCCACTTATAAAATACTATTTCGGACGTGCCGCGGGCGCGTGCAAGTGTGTCTGGGCTCAGAACGGACAACAGAAGGAACGAGGAGACCGGGACGGATGCAAGTTTTGAAAACATGCAGATGCAATGCGGATGATGACATGGCAAGATGTAACACGCAAGCAAATGACAAGGCAACAACAACAAATAACTGGAAGACACCTGGCGCAACAGTCTCGGGGCATCACAGCAAGTCCTGTAGCATGCACGTATGGTAACTGTTGTGTAACAAATTTGAAACATGAGGTGCCCTTTGATTGTCTTCCTTATGAGTGGCGGTCAGGGACGAGCAATGGTCTTTTCCTACCAATCTATCCCTCTAGGAGCATGCACGTAGTGCTTGGTTTTTGATGACTTGTAGATTTTTGCAACAAGTATGTGAGTTCTTCATGACTAATGTTGAGTCCAGGGATTATACGCACTCTCACCCTTCCATCATTGCTAGCCTCTTCGGTACCATGCATTTCCCTTTCTCACCTTGAGAGTTGGTGCAAACTTCGCCGGTGCATCCAAACCCCGTGATATGATACGCTCTATCACACATAAACCTCCTTATATCTTCCTCAAAACAGCCACCATACCTACCTATTATGGCATTTCCATAGCCATTCCGAGATATATTGCGATGCAACTTTCCACCGTTTCATTTATGACATGCTTCATCATTATCATATTGCTTTGCATGATCATATAGTTGACATCGTATTTGTGGCAAAGCCACCATGCATAATTTATCTTACATGTCACTCTTAATTCATTGCCCTTCCCGGTACACCGCCTGAGGCATTCATATAGAGTCATATTCTGTTCTAGTATAGATTTGTAATCATTGAGTTGTAAATAAATAGAAGTGTGATGATAATCATTAATAGAGCATTGTCCCAAATAAAAAAAGAATAAAAAATAAAAGAAATAAAAAGGGACAATGCTACTATCCTTTTTTCCACACTTGTGCTTCAAAGCAGCACCATGATCTTTATGATAGATAGTCTCTTTTTTGGTCACTTTCATATACTAGTGGGAATTTTTCATTATAGAACTTGGCTTGTATATTCCAACAATGGGCTTACTTAAATGCCCTAGGTCTTCGTGAGCAAGCAAGTTGGATGCACACCCACTTAGTTTCTTTCGTTGGGCTTTCATACATTTGTAGCTCTAGTGCATCCGTTGCATGGCAATCCCTACTCCTTGCATTGACATCAATTAATGGGCATCTTCCTAGTCCATTGATTAGCCTCGTTGATGTGAGACTTTCTCCTTTTTTGTCTTTTCGACATAACCCCCTATCATTATTCTATTCCACCCATAGTGCTATATCCATGGCTCACGCTCATGTATTGCGTGAAAGTTGAAAAAAGTTTGAGATTACCAAAGTATGAAACAATTGCTTGGCTTGTCATCGGGGTTGTGCAAGATGAGAGCATTCTCCTGTGACGAAAATCGAGCATGACCAAACTATATGATTTTGTAGGGATGAACTTTCTTTTGCCATGTTATTTTGAGAAGACATGACAACTTAGTATGCTTGAAGTATTATTATTTTTATGTCAATATTAAACTTTTGTCTTGAATCTTTTGGATCTGAACATTCATGCCACAATAAATAAAATTACATTGAGAATTATGCTAGGTAGCATTCCACATAAAAAATTCTGTTTTTATCATTTACCTACTCGAGGACGAGCAGGAATTAAGCTTGGGGATGCTTGATACATCTCCAACGTATCTATAATTTTTTATTGTTCCATGCTATTATATTATCTGTTTTGGATGTTAATGGGCTTATTTATACACTTTTATATTATTTTTGGGACTAACCTACTAACCCAAGGCCCAATACAAATTGCTGTTTTTTTTCCTATTTCAGTGTTTCGCAGAAAAGGAATATCAAACGGAATGAAATTTCGGGAGAGTTATTTTTGGAACAAACGTAATCCAAAGGACTTGGAGTGGACGTCAATAAATCAATGAGGAGGCCACGAGGCAGGGGGCGCGCCTACCCCCCTGGGCGCGCCCTCCACCCTCGTGGGCCCCTCGTGGCTCCACCGACCTACTTCTTCCTCATATATATATCCATATACCCCGAAAACATCCAGGAGCACCACGAAACCCTATTTCCACCGCCGCAACCTTCTATACCCAAGAGACCCCATCTTGGGGCCTTTTCCGGAGCTCCACCGGAGGGGGAATCGATCATGAAGGGCTTGTACATCAACACCATAGCCTCTCCGATGATGTGTGAGTAGTTTACTTCAGAACTTCGGGTCCATAGTTATTAGCTAGATGGCTTCTTCTCTCTCTTTGGATCTCAATACAATGTTCTTTTCAATCTTCTTGGAGATCTATTTGATGTAACTCTTTTTGTGGTGTGTTTGTCGAGATCCGATGAATTGTGGGTTTATGATCAAGTTTATCTATGAACAATATTTGATTCTTCTCTGAAATCTTTTATGTATGATTGGTTATCTTTGCAAGTCTCTTCGAATTATCAGTTTGGTTTGGCCTACTAGATTGATCTTTCTTGCAATGGGAGAAGTGCTTTGTTTTCGGTTCAATCTTGCGGTGTCCTTTCCCAGTGACAGTAGGGGCAGCTAGGCACATATTGTATTGTTGCCATCAAGGATAAAAGGATGGGGTTTATATCATATTTCTTGAGTTTATCCCTCTACATCATGTCATCTTGCCTAATGCGTTACTCTGTTCTTATGAACTTAATACTCTAGATGCATGCTGGATAGCGGTCGATGTGTGGAGTAACAGTAGTAGATGCAGAATCGTTTTGGTCTACTTGTCGCGGACGTGATGCCTATATACATGATCATGCCTAGATATTCTCAAAAGTATGCACTTTTCTATCAATTGCTCGACAATAATTTGTTCACCCACCGTAATACTTATGCTATCTTGAGAGAAGCCACTAGTGAAACCTATGGCACACAGGTCTATCTTTTATCATATAAGTTTCCAATCTTTTTTATTTTGCAATCTTTACTTTCAATCTATATCATAAAAATACCAAAAATATTTATCTTATTATTATTATTATTATTATTATCTCTATCATATCTCGCTCTCGTAAGTGACCGTGAAGGGCTTGAAACCCCCTTTATTGCGTTGGTTGCGAGGTTCTTATTTGTTTGTGTAGGTACGAGGGACTTGTGTGTAGTCTCCTACTGGATTGATACCTTGGTTCTCAAAAACCGAGGGAAATACTTACGCTACTTTGTTGCATCACCCTTTCCTCTTCAAGGGAAAACCAACACAGTGCTCAAGAGGTAGCAATCATTCCAAGGGTTTATTGCTGCTACATGGCAGACTTCGGCAAGAAGATTGGTTTGGCCTCTATCCACTTGGTGAACTTGTCCACCGCGACAAGCAGATGGGTTATGCCGCCTCGCGCTGTTTTGAATGGTCCCACCATGTCCAGGCCCCAGACAGCAAAGGGCCCGGCAATGGGAATAGTCTTGAGCGCAGAAGCCGGCTGATGTGGCTTGGAACGAAACTTCTGGCACCCTTTGCATTTTTGGACCAATTCCTTGGCGTCTTCAAGAGCAGTCGGCCAGAAGAAACCATGGCGGAAGGCTTTGGCGACGAGTGCTCTTGAAGCCCCGTGGTGGCCACACTCGCCTTGATGGATGTCTTTGAGAATTGCTTGGCCTTGCTCCGGCTCCACGCAGCGCTGGTAGACACCAGTGACACTGCGCCTCATGAGCTCTGTGTTGACACTAGGCTGCTTCCCGACGTTGCACTTGCCGGGCCGAGATCTCTTCAGTTGGTAGCTCTTTGTTCACCAAAAAACTAAGGATGGGCTGGGCCCATGAAGGTGCTGCGACTTCTGCAACTGTCAGGACTGTAACTTGGACAAGGGCGGCTGGGCCGGGAGGCGGCGGGTTGGAGTCGGCAGCCGCTTGCTGTGTTGATGAAGTCTTCGGGCTGATTGGTGCAGTCCTCAGGCTGAGTTCTGAAGTCCCCGGGCTAGTCGCTACAGTCCCCAGGCCGGGTTTTGAAGTCCCCGGGCCAGGTTCTGAAGTCCCCAGGCCGGGTGCGACTGCTGCGACCCCCGGGCCGTCCGTCAGAACTCCCGTGCCGGCTGATTGAGCTCTCAAGTCGGATCCAACTGCTTTAGGAGGAGCCGGCACGAAGATAGAATCTGACTCTGGTGATGGCTTGACAGACAATTTGAGAAGGCACTGAAGGGCGACGCCGGTTGGTATTGCTTGACGGGTGGAGCCGATTCGTGCCAGGGCGTCTGCTTGGTCGTTGTCGTTTCTTGGCACATGAAGAAACTCGCATCCCTCAAAATATCCACTGAGTTGCTGTACGAGGAAGAGGTAGCTCGCCATGTTTGCATCTTTGGTGTCCCAGTCGCCTGACGACTGCTGGACCACCAAGTTGGAGTCCCCATAGCACAAGATCCGGCGAATGCCAAGCTCTTTGGCAAGCCGGAGCCCGTGAATGAGTGCCTCGTATTCAAGTTGTTCAGCCAAGTCCGGGCCTTGCCTTGGAGCATGAGCGGAACATACTTCACGGCAACACGCTTGTTGCCGTTTGCTATGCTGACTGTTGTGGAGTAGTCAACCAGCCAATCTTTCGGCTTCACAGAGCCGGTGTATTTGGGCGTGTCTCTTGGGAGTATGAACCCTCTGGGGAAAGGCTCGTCTCGAATGCGGGGGCCGAAGCACGGCGGGCCCAGCTCATCTTCTTCTTCAAGCGCCAGGGATCGGTGGAGACGGTCGATCCGGTGGCGGGCATCATTCTCTCCGACTCCCTCTTGGCGGCCAAGACGGTTGCCGAGTGTCGGGTGGTCAACAGGCGGCGGGGAGACTCACCTTTCCCTGCGAGGAGGAGGAGGCGGACAGTCGTCCCGTCGTTCCACTGCTCTTGGGCGGCCGTCTTGGTCGCGCTCTATGGTGATATGAGTCTGACTGCGGCTAGCAGCCGGCTCCTTGTCTTTTCTTCCACGGATGCCACCGGTCGGCATCCGAGATGTCGCGCCTTGGTCTCGGCGGGGGCGTAGGTCGTCATTCTGCCGACGCAGCGTGTCAGTGAGGCAGCCGGCCTCGTTCTGCTCGGCAGTCGCGTCGAGGAGCCGCTGAACGCACTCCGCCATCACGCGACGCTCCTCGCCCTCGAACTTGTCCAGCTCGTCTGCTGCCACTTGGGCAGCTCGGATGTTTTCCGCCGGCGTGGCGTAGACGGGGCGATCTACCCCGAACAGGTTGGCAATGGCCACGCCGCGCTGCTCGACTACGCCAAGGCAGCTGGGCCTGGCGGGAGCCGGCGTGCCGCCCACAGCGCGGTCCATGTCGCGCTGATAGGCCTCCGACAGGCGTCTCATGCTGGCCAGCTTCTTGGCGCCTTCGACAAGCTGAAGGCGGCGCGCCTCCAGCGTCTCGGCGTCGGTGTCTTCGGGAATGGGCGCGGTCAGGTCTTGTAGTGCCGCATCAAGCGGGTCGCGAGCACCTCCGTCGGAGTGCTCGCCGTGACCGATGACAAGTACCTCCGTGACGGTGCTTCCGCCGCTCTCCGCGCGAGGGAGCGGCTCGTCGTAGACCACCACGTTGGTGGGGAACGCGTCGAGCGACGCAGTGTCGGAGTCGACCAACATCGGGTCGGTGGAGCCTACGGACTCCAAGTCCACAGCAGGCTCGCTGGCGACGTGGAGTTGGTCGAGGAGGTCCGCGAGGAGGCTCTGGGGGTCGCCTATGCCCGCATCGGATGCGGGCTCGTCGGAGAGGCGGACCTCCGACAAGATCGGCGAGGCAACTGGCCGCGCAGGCGATTTGCGCGCCAAGCAGCGCGTCGGCGCAGACTCCGTCTGGCGTGCTGGGCTGGCTGCGCTCGCCAGGGAGAAAAAGGGTTCCTGTCCAGAACAGGTCTTCGGACGACAGTGCACCTTGCCCCACGGTGGACGCCAAATGTCGGGGTTTGGGTGCGACATATGCCAAAGGATGGCTTATCATGGTGGGAGCGAGTAGAACGTCGCCGGTGCCCGGAAGCGGGATTAGGCGTAGACACGAACGCCGACGTACTTTACCCAGGTTCGGGGCTCTCCGAGGAGGTAGCACCCCTAGTCCTGCTCTACGGGGTCTCCGCATGATCACTAAGGCAAAGTGAGTACAAGGGTGCTCCTCGACCTGTATGCTGGAGGTAGGAGAAGGCAAGGCTAGCTTTCTCCTTCCTCTATCTCTGGTCTAGTTCTAATGGGTCCGAACCCTTTGCATGGGTGCCCTGGGGTTTTTATATAGGCCTACCCCAGGGGTGCAAGGGTAATATGACTGGGCGAAGGCCCAGCCGTCAGTCTCTTCGGCCACCGACTTCTCCGCCGACTACTGGGGCCCGCCGATCGGGGGGGGCCGCCGACTGGTCTGGTACGGAGCCGACAGGCCATACCCGCCGCTTGGGGGTCTTGCCGGCTGTTGATCACTGTAGTCACGCTTCCAATGACGCAGGCTTGGTCGAAGGATAATGGCTACAGCACCGCCATCATGGCAGGCGATTACTGTAGCCACTCCCCATCTAGTCTGGTTAATGGCGCGTGGGGCCCATGGGAGGAGCAGGCCGACTCCTAGGGGCCGACTCCCATCGGGTCCGATTGGTAGGACTCTTCGCCGTCTTCTGGACTCTCGCTGACTGGTGGGGCCCATTGTCCTTGGGCCATACAGACAAGCCGTCGTTGGAGCAGGACTCCGCCTGCCCGTGGTGACGTCAGGGCTGGCTTGGCAACAGTGCCACGCCGGGCGGGGCTCCTCGTTGGTACAGCGTACTATGGCCGCGCCAGTCCTTAGGAAGGGGAGGGGATGGGCTGCACTGTAGCCATCCCCGCCCCGTCCCCCTTGATGTGGGTACGGGCTTCGAAGGGGCCGCGGGCCGACTCCTCGGAGCCGGCTTTGTTGGAAATATGCCCTAGAGGCAATAATAAATTAGTTATTATTATATTTCCTTGTTCATGATAATCGTTTATTATCCATGCTAGAATTGTATTGATAGGAAACTCAGATACATGTGTGGATACATAGACAACACCATGTCCCTAGTAAGCCTCTAGTTGACTAGCTCATTGATCAATAGATGGTTACGGTTTCCTGACCATGGACATTGGATGTCGTTGATAATGGGATCACATCATTAGGAGAATGATGTGATGGACAAGACCCAATCCTAAGCCTAGCACAAGATCGTGTAGCTCGTATGCTAAAGCTTTTCTAATGTCAAGTATCATTTCCTTAGACCAGGAGATTGTGCAACTCCCGGATACCGTAGAAATGCTTTGGGTGTACCAAATGTCACAACGTAACTGGGTGGCTATAAAGGTGCACTGCGGGTATCTCCGAAAGTGTCTGTTGGGTTGGCACGAATCGAGACTGGGATTTGTCACTCCGTGTAACGAAGAGGTATCTCTGGGCCCACTCGGTAGGACATCATCATAGTGTGCACAATGTGACCAAGGAGTTGATCATGGGATGATGTGTTACGGAACGAGTAAAGAGACTTGCCAGTAACGAGATTGAACAAGGTATCGGGATACCGACGATCGAATCTCGGGCAAGGGCTATACCGGTAGAGAAAGGGAATTGTATACGGGATTGACTGAATCCCTGACATCGTGGTTCATCCGATGAGATCATCGTGGAGCATGTGGGAGGAAACATGGGTATCCAGATCCCGCTGTTGGTTATTGACCGGAGAGTTGTCTCGGCCATGTCTGCATGACTCCCGAGCCCGTAGGGTCTACACACTTAAGGTTCGATGACGCTAGGGTTATAGGGAAAGTATGTATGTGGTTACCGAATGTTGTTCGGAGTCCCGGATGAGATCCCGGACGTCACGAGGAGTTCCGGAATGGTCCGGAGGTAAAGATTTATATATGGGAAGTCCCGTTTTGTTCACCGGAAAAGTTTCGGCTACTATCGGTAACGTACTGGGACCACCGGGAGGGTCCCGGGTGTCCACCAGGTGGGGCCACCAGCCCCAGAAGGTTGCGTGGGCCAAGTGTCGGAGGGGACCAGCCCCAGGAAGGCTGGTGCGCCCCCCCACCAAGGCCCAAGGCACGTGGAGAGTGGGAGGGGGCAAACCCTAGGTCCAGATGGGCCTTAAGGCCCACCCTAGGGCGCCCCCATCTCCCCCCCTTGGCCGCAACCCTAGATGGGTTTTTGGGCTGCCGCCACCCCTAGGGAGGGAACCCTAGATGGGGGCGCAGCCCCTCCCCTTCCCCTATATATACTTGAGGTATTGGGGGCTGCCCAACACATGATTTGATCTCTCTCTTGGCGCAGCCCTACCTCTCTCCCTCCTCGTCTCTCGTAGTGCTTGGCGAAGCCCTGCTAGAGTCCCGCACTCCTCCACCACCACCACGCCATCGTGCTGCTGCTGGACAGAGTCTTCCCCAACCTCTCCCTCTCTCCTTGCTGGATCAAGGCGTGGGAGACGTCACCGGGCTGTACGTGTGTTGAACGCGGAGGCGCCGTTGTTCGGCGCTTAGATCGGAATCGACCGCGATCTGAATCTCTACGAGTACGACTCCTTCATCCGCGTTCTTGTAACGCTTCCGCATTGCGATCTTCAAGGGTATGAAGATGCACTCCTCTCTCTCGTTGCTAGTCTCTCCATAGATTGATCTTGGTGACACGTAGGAAAATTTTGAATTTCTGCTACGATCCCCAACAGTGGCATCATGAGCTAGGTCTATGCGTAGTTTCTATGCACGAGTAGAACACAAGTTGTTGTGGGCATCGATTTTGTCAATTTACTTGCCGTTACTAGTCTTATCTTGATTCAGCGGCATCATGGGATGAAGCGACCCGGACCGACCTTACACGTACGCTTACGTGAGACTGGTTCCACCGACTGACATGCACTAGTTGCATAAGGTGGCTAGCGGGTGTCTGTCTCTCCCACTTTAGTCGGATCGGATTCGATGAAAAGGGTCCTTATGAAGGGTAAATAGAAATTGGCATATCACGTTGTGGTTTTGGCGTAGGTAAGAAACGTTCTTGCTAGAAACCTATAGCAGCCATGTAAAGACTTGCAACAACAATTAGAGGACGTCTAACTTGTTTTTGCAGCATATGCCGTGTGATGTGATATGGCCAAAAGGATGTGATGAATGATATATGTGATGTATGAGATTGATCATGTTCTTGTAATTGGAATCACGACTTGCATGTCGATGAGTATGACAACCGGCAGGAGCCATAGGAGTTGTCTTAATTTATTTATGACCTGTGTGTCAACATAAACATCATGTAATTACTTTACTTAATTGCTAACCGTTAGCCATAGTAGTAGAAGTAATAGTTGGTGAGGCAACTTCATGAAGACACGATGATGGAGATCATGATGATGCAGATCATGGTGTCATGCCGGTGACGATGGTGTTCATGCCGCGCCTCGAAGATGGAGATCAAAGGCGCAAGATGATATTGGCCATATCATGTCACTTTATGATTTGCATGTGATGTTTGTCATGTTTACATCTTATTTGCTTAGAACGACGGTAGCATAAATAAGATGATCCCTCACTATAATTTCAGGAAAGTGTTCCCCCTAACTGTGCACCGTTGCTAAGGTCCATTGTTCCGAAAAACCACGTGATGATCGGGTGTGATAGGTTCTAACGTTCGCATACAACGGGTGTAAGCCAGATTTACACACGCAATACACTTAGGTTAACTTGACGAGCCTAGCATGTACAGACATGGCCTCGAAACACGGAAGACCAAAAGGTCGAACATGAGTCGTACAATGGATATGATCAACATGAAGATGTTCACCGATGATGACTAGTCCGTCTCACGTGATGATCGGACACGGCCTAGTTGACTCGGATCATGTATCACTTAGATGACTAGAGGGATGTCTATCTAAGTGGGAGTTCATTGAATAATTTGATTATATGAACTTAATTATTATGAACATAGTCAATAGGTCTTTGCAAATTATGTCGTAGCTCACGCTTTGGTTCTACTGTTTTAGATATGTTCCTAGAGAAAATTTAGTTGAGAGTTGACAGTAGCAATTATGCGGACTGGGTCCTAAACTGAGGATTGTCCTCATTGCTGCACAGAAGGATTATGTCCTTAATGCACCGCTCAGTGTGCTGATCCTCGAGCATCGTCTGTAGATGTTGGGAAACATCTGACATACACGTTTTGATGACTACATGATAGTTCAGTGCGTAATGCTAACGGTTTAGAATTGAGGCACCAAAGACGTTTTTGAAACATCGCAGAGCATATGAAATGTTCCAAGGACTGAAATTGGGATTTCAGGCTAGTGCCCACGTCAAGAGGTATGAGACCTCTGACAAGTTTCCTAAGCCTGGAAACTAAGGAGAAAAGCTCAACGTTGAGCATGTGCTCAGATTGTCTGAGTACTACAATCGCTTGAATCGAGTGGGAGTTAATCTTCTAGATGAGATAGTGATGATTCTCCATAGTCACTGCCACCAAGCTATTGGAGCTTCGTGATGAACTATAACATATAAGGGATAGACATGATGATCCTTGAGCAACTCGCGATGTTTGACACCGCGAAAGTAGAAATCAAGTAGGAGCATCAATTGTTGATGGTTAAACCACTAGTTTCAAGAAGGGCAAGGGAAAGAAGGGATACTTCATGAGACGGCAAATCAGTTGCTGATCTAGTGAAGAAACCCAAGGTTGAACCAAACCCGAACTAAGTGCTTCTGTAATGAGGGGAACGGTCACTGAAGTAGAACTACCCTAGATACTTGGTAGATGAGAAGGCTGGCAAGGTCGACAGAAGTATTTTGGATATACGTTATATTAATGTGTACTTTACTAGTACTCCTAGTAGCACCAGGGTATTAAATACCGGTTCAGTTGCTAAGTGTTAGTAACTTGAAATAAAAGGCTACGGAATAAACGGAGACTAGCTGAAGGTGAGATGACGATATGTGTTGGAAGTGTTTCCAAGGTTGATGTGATCAAGCATCGCATGCTCCCTCTACCATCGAGATTGGTGTTAAACCTAAATAATTGTTATTTGGTGTTTGCGTTGAGCATAGACATGATTGGATTATGTTTATCGCAATACGGTTATTCATTTAAGGAGAATAATGGTTACTCTGTTTATTTGAATAATACCTTCAATGGTCTTGCACCTAAAATGAATGGTTTATTGAATCTCGATCGTAGTGATACACATGTTCATGCCAAAAGATATAAGATAGTAATGATAGTAGCACATACTTGTGGCACTGCCATTTGAGTCATGTTGGTATAAAACGCATGAAGAAGCTCCATGTTGATGGATCTTTGGACTCACTCGTTTTTGAAAAGATTGAGACATGCGAACCATGTCTATTGGTAGACATGCATGAAGAAACTCCATAAAGATGGATCATTTGGACTCACTTGGTTTTGAATCACTTGAGACATGCATATCATACCACATGGGCAAGATGACTGAAAGGCCTCGTTTTCAGTAAGATGGAACAAGAAAGCAACTTGTTGGAAGTAATACATTTTGATGTGTGCATTCCAATAAGTGTTGAGGCACACAGTGGATATCGTTATGTTCTTACTTCACAGAGACGTCACCGGGCTGTACGTGTGTTGAACGCGGAGGCGCCGTTGTTCGGCGCTTAGATCGGAATCGACCGCGATCTGAATCGCTACGAGTACGACTCCTTCATCCGCGTTCTTGTAACGCTTCCGCATTGCGATCTTCAAGGGTATGAAGATGCACTCCTCTCTCTCGTTGCTAGTCTCTCCATAGATTGATCTTGGTGACACGTAGGAAAATTTTGAATTTCTGCTACGATCCCCAACAGGCTTCTCTGGAAGCCGCCTGGCAGGAGTCGGCTCGTCTCGACCTCACCTTCTAGACTCGGCCGTCTATGTGCAGCCTTCTATTTCTCCAGCCGGCTTCCAGAAGGCGGCCCTTTACCTTGGCACCCCGAGGGGCGCGGTCAGCCCCGATGTCCTGAAAGGTTATGGGCGTCGGGTTAGCCTACCCGTGGCCCATTACTCCGACAGTAGTCTCCGAAGCTGGTGAGGCGCCGCGGGCGACTGGTTGAGGAGCCTCAACAGTTTCCTTTCTCCGAGTGCTTGAAGCAAAGCTTCGTTTAGCTTCTGCCGGGCCGACTGGCAGGAGTCGGACTCGCCCAATCTGACTTGTCCAAAATTTTCGAACGCCTCGGCGGGATCCAAGTGGCATGCTAGCTAAGCTTCCGGGCCGCCGCCCGTTTCGGGCCTGTCACATGGCGACGTGCGGCCGGGCTAGTCTGCCTACCCACGCACGCGACAGGACACGCCTATAGGCGGGGCCCACCACTACCACGCCACGGCACGCGAGCGTATTCGCTGCGGCCGGGGTGGACGGTTGAGATTCCCGCGGAGTTACTGCGCGCAGTAATATTGCACGATAAACATGGGAGGCGTGGGGTAGTGGGCGCAGTAAATCCCACACCCGCCCCCTCGGCTTCACAGCCCACTGGTCTATAAGTAGGGGGAGGAGGGGGGAGCGGCGGAGCACGCGCGCCCCTCCTCCTCACTGCTTCCTCCTCTTCTTCCTCTCGCCGCCGCACCCCAAGCCACGCCGAGCGCCGTGGTGACCCATTCCCGATGAGCTCTTCTTCCGCCGCCACGCCCCCCATGGTGCACTCCGGCACCTGGGACGGTTCGGAGGTCCACGATGATCACATAGATTTCCTCCGCATGACACGGCGGCTGCCCGGCAAGGACTTTGTGAGGGTCCACCTCGCGCCGAAGAAGGAAATCTCGCCGGCGCTGGAGGAGGGCGAGCGGCTCGTCTTCCGCTCGCACTTCCTACGCGGCCTTGGCCTTCCGGCGAGCGGCTTCTTCTGCGCCTTTCTCAAATTCTACGGTCTCCAGCCGCACCACCTCACCCCCAACACGGTAGTGCTGTTGTCCGCCTTCGTCACCTTGTGCGAAGGCTTCCTCGGTGTTCTCCCCACCATCGAGCTCTGGGGGGAGTTCTTCTACTCCAAGCTCGGCACCCAAGCCACAGGCGTGCTGCCTCAGTGCGACGCGTTCATCGCCGTGCGGAGGTCGGGGGCCGACAACCCGTTTCCCCCCATCCGGCTGATAAATTCGGTGAAGATGTGGCAGCAGTAGTACTTCTACGTGAAGAGCATCTTCGTGGAGGGCGACTGGGTCAATTTGCCGGCCTACGTGGCCGGCCCGCCGGCTGGGAGGCAGCCCAACTGGTCGTATCGGGCCAGGACGCTGACGCCCGTAGGGGCCGGCGCCATCGCGCGACTCGGAGTGCTGACGCAGTCGGAGGGCCTGACCGGGCCGGATTTGCTGGTCGCCTTCGTGGCGCGCCGAGTGCTCCCACTCCAAAGTCGCCCCCACATGATTTGCCAGATGAGCGGGCATGGGGACCCGAGTCGTCTGTGCACCAAGGAGATGCCTCACGCGGAGGTAGCCCACATGGTGAACTACCTTGCGAACTGCGAGCTCACGGGAGAGTGGTAGTTCGGCAAGGAGCCGTATTCACGCGCCAACCCTCCGCCCATGGTGAGTTGTTTCTTTTCCTTTTTCTTTGACTCCTTTGTCGTCGAGTCCATCTTGTCCAATCTGACCAATCGGCTTTGGTCAGAACCCCCCCTCCATCCGGCAGCCGGCACCATGGGGCCGGCCCGCGAATTCCTACCCGACCGGGTGGAGAGCGACGTCGACGGCCCCGACCTGGGGGTGGAGGCCTTAGAGGACGACGCCGAGGGAGGAAGCGGCGAAGTGGGCGGCCCGAGGCTCGGGGCCAGTTTCGAGGACTGGCCTGGCGATGACGCGGAGGAGGTTACCCCATGCCATCAGCCAGGAGCCAGCCAGCCTGGCGCGAGCTCTTCTGCCGTGCCAGACGCCCAAGGCGGCGCGAAGAAGTGCAGGGCCGCGCCGAGCCTGTTTGGCAGTTGGCCGAAGAAGCCCAAGGGCTCGGCCGCGGCGACCAAGCGGGACGAGGCGGCCGCAAAGGCTCACCGCTTCCGCAAGGAAGTGAAGAAGCCGCTGCTGGTCTCCGCGTAAGTGCTACCTTTCTTGCGCTTTCAATTTTTTTTCTTTCGTTGATCTTGTCTGAGTTTGCTTGCTTGTTGCCCTTGGGTCCAGGGCTCCCCTCTCTCTTGACAAGGTCGCTGCCGCCTCCATCGTTGGGTCGGCGGAGACTTCCGCTACCACTCGGTGGATTGACCCTGCCGCCGACCTCCGGGAGGCGACAGAGTGGAGCGCACGAGAGGTGCGTGAAGAGCAGGAAGCCGCCCGCGTGAAGAAGGAAGAGGCTGGGAAGGCGGAGGCTGCCGCCAAGAAGAGATCGGCGGAGGCTGAGGCCGCCGATGCGGTGAAGAAGCGAGCTGAAGAAGTCGCGCACTACCAGTCGGCGGTTTTTGTTATTCCTCTGAACTCCGCGCCGCCACCCCCGGAGTTCACGGCGCAGACTGGGGAGGCCGGCAGCGAGAACCCGATCATGGAGAGGGATGGCGGCGACACCGCCACGCCGGACGTGATCGTGCCGCCACCGCCGCCATCTGGGAGCGAGCAAGGCGAGTAGCCGGCGGACTCGCCGGTGCCGCTGACTGAAGACGAGGTGGTGGCGGGCCTACTTCTCCAGGTCGGCGTGCCGATGCGTCGCCGTCTTGCAAAGGCGGCTTCAGCACCGCGCCCTCTGGAGACCGCCGCCGCGAGCTCCACGATCCCGGACACTGAAGCGACGAGCGCCGCGGCCACTGGGTGGGTGCGGGGAGGCGGGATGGGCCCATTGAACCGGGCGCTTCTGGACGTCCAAGCCAAGCTCCGAGCCGAGGGCGATGCCATCAAAAACTGCACCAAGGCATATCTGGCATCGCGAGAAGCCATCTGGGTACGTTCCCTTCTTCTTTATCTCTGTTTCTTGTTCTTCTTGGTGGGGGCGCGCCAACGCACCTACTGGGTGTAGTCCCCGAGTTTCGGGCCGGCTGCTGAGCAGGCGGCCCGGAACTCTGATCAGCGAGTTCCAAGTACTAATACTTGTCTGAAATTTTGTCACATGACTACCACAATCTTCGCGTGACCACCTTCAACGCCAACGTCGAGGAGCTGGCCAAGCGGACCGCCGACTTGTCGGAAAGCCAGAGTGAGTCCTCTTCCTTCTCCGCGGGGGTGCCCTGGCGCACCCGCGGGTTGTAGTGCCCGAGATTCGGGCCGACTACTGAGCAGTCGGGCCGGATCTCCTCGGTGACTATTCTTTTTTCTGTTGGTGACTCTTTCTTCGCGGGGGCGCGCTGGCGCGCCCGCGGGCTGTACTCCTCGCGAATCGGTCGACTGCTGAGCAGTCGGGCCAGATCTCCTCGGTGACTTCTCTTCCTTGTTGGTAACTAATACCTTGTTCTCCTCTTTGTTTTGCAGAGGCCAATGCCGCCCTGCAGCAGCAACTAGGCGAGGCCAACACTGCCCTGCGCACCAAGGAGGAGGATGTTGGGGAACGTAGTAATTTCAAAAAAATTCCTACGCACACGCAAGATCATGGTGATGCATAGCAACGAGAGGGGAGAGTGTTGTCTACGTACCCTCGTAGACCGGCAACGGAAGTGTTGACACAACGTAGAGGAAGTAGTCGTACGTCCTCCCGATCCGACCGATCCAAGTACCGAACGTACGGCACCTCCGAGTTCTGCACACGTTCAACTCGGTGACGTCCCTCGAGCTCCGATCCAGCAAAACGTTGAGGGAGAGTTTTGTCAGCACGACAGCGTGATGACGGTGATGATGTTCTACCGACGTAGGGCTTCGCCTAAGCACCGCTACGATATGAACGAGGTGGAATATGGTGGAAGGGGGCACCGCACACGGCTAAGGAACGATCACGAAGATCAACTTGTGTGTCATGGGGTGCCCCCTTGCCCCCATATATAAGGAGGGAGAGGGGGAGGTGCGGCCGGCCCTAGGGGTGCGCCTGGAGGAGTCCTACTCCCACCGGGAGTAGGACTCCCCCCTCTTGCCTTGTTGGAAAAGGAAGGGGGAAGGGAGAAAGAGGAAAGGGGGGCGCCGCCCCCCTTCCTTGTCCTATTCGTACTAGGGGGGAGGGGGCGCACGGCCTGCCCTGGCTGGCCCTCCTCTTCTCCCTTATGGCCCATGTAGGCCCAATAACCCCCCGGGGGGGTTCTGGTAACCCCCCGGTACTCCGGTAAAATCCTGATTTCACCCGGAACGTTTCCGATATCCAAATATAGGCTTCCAATATATCAATATTTATGTCTTGACCATTTCGAGACTCCTCGTCATGTCCGTGCTCACATCTGGGACTCCGAACAACCTTCGGTACATCAAAACACAAAAACCCTAATTACGATCGTCACCGAACTTTAAGAGTGCGGACCCTACGTGTTCGAGAACTATGTAGACATGATCGAGACACGTCTCCGGTCAATAACCAATAGCGGAACCTGGATGCTCATATTGGCTCCTACATATTCTACGAAGATCTTTATCGGTCAGACCGCATAACAACAATGTTGTTCCCTTTGTCATCGGTATGTTACTTGCCCGAGATTCGATCGTCGGTATCTCAATACCTAGTTCAATCTTGTTACCGGCAAGTCTCTTTACTCGTTCCGTAATGCAACATCCCGCAACTAACTCATTAGTCACATTGCTTTCAAGGCTTATAGTGATGTGCATTACCAAGAGGGCCCAGAGATACCTCTTCGACAATTGGAGTGACAAATCCTAATCTCGAAATACGCCAACCCAACAAGTACCTTCGGAGACACCTGTAGAGCACCTTTATAATCACCCAGTTACGTTGTGACGTTTGGTAGCACACAAAGTGTTCCTCTGGTAAACGGGAGTTGCATAATCTCATAGTCATAGGAACATGTATAAGTTATGAAGAAAGCAATATCAACAAACTAAACGATCAAGTGCTAAGCTAACGGAATGGGCCAAGTCAATCACATCATTCTCCTAATGATGTGATCCCGTTAATCAAATGACAACTCATGTGTATGGTTAGGAAACGTAACCATCTTCGATCAACGAGCTAGTCAAGTAGAGGCATACTAGTGACACTCTGTTTGTCTATGTATTTAGACATGTATTATGTTTTTCGGTTAATACAATTCTAGCATGAATAATAAACATTTATCATGATATAAGGAAATAAATAATAACTTTATTATTGCCTCTAGGGCATATTTCCTTCAGTCTCCCACTTGCACTAGAGTCAATAATCTAGATTACATAGTAATGATTCTAACACCCATGGAGCCTTGGTGCTGATCATGTTTTGCTCGTGGAAGAGGCTTAGTCAGCGGGTCTGCAACATCCAGATCCGTATGTATCTTACAAATTTCTATGTCTCCCACTTGGACTAAATCCCGAATGGAATTGAAGCGTCTCTTGATGTGCTTGGTTCTCTTGTGAAATCTGGATTCCTTCGCCAAGGCAATTGCACCAGTATTGTCACAAAAGATTTTCATTGGACCCGATGCACTAGGTATGACACCTAGATCGGATATGAACTCCTTCATCCAGACTCCTTCATTTGCTACTTCCGAAGCAGCTATGTACTCCGTTTCACATGTAGATCCCACCACGACGCTTTGTTTAGAACTGCACAAACTGACAGCTCCACCGTTCAGTATAAACACATATCCGGTTTGCGATTTAGAATCGTCCGGATCAGTGTCAAAGCTTGCATCAACGTAACCATTTACGATGAACTCTTTGTCACCTCCATATACGAGAAACATATCCTTAGTCCTTTTCAGGTATTTCAGGATGTTCTTGACCGCAGTTCAGTGATTCACTCCTGGATTACTTTGGTACCTCCCTGCTAGACTTATAGCAAGGCACACATCAGGTCTAGTACACAACATTGCATACACGATAGAGCCTATGGCTGAAGCATAGGGAACATCTTTCATTTTCTCTCTATCTTCTGCGGTGGTCAGACATTGAGTCTTACTCAACTTCACACCTTGTAACACAGGCAAGAACCCTTTCTTTGCTTGATCCATTTTGAACTTCTTCAAAACTTTGTCAAGGTATGTGCTTTGTGAAAGTCCAATTAAGCGTCTTGATCTATCTCTATAGATCTTAATGCCCAATATGTAAGCAGCTTCGCCGAGGTCTTTCATTGAAAAACTCTTATTCAAGTATCCCTTTATGCTATCTAGAAATTCTATATCATTTCCAATCAATAATATGTCATCCACATATAATATCAGAAATGCTACAGAGCTCCCACTCACTTTCTTGTAAATACAGGCTTCTCCAAAAGTTTATACAAAACCAAATGCTTTGATCACACTATCAAAGCGTTTATTCCAACTCCGAGAGGCTTGCACCAGTCCATAAATGGATCGCTGGAGCTTGCACACTTTGTTAGCTCCCTTTGGATCGACAAAACCTTCTGGTTGCATCATATACAACTCTTCTTCCAGAAATCCATTCAGGAATGCAGTTTTGACATCCATTTGCCAAATTTCATAATCATAAAATGCGGCAATTGCTAACATGATTCGGATAGACTTAAGCATCGCTACGGGTGAGAAGGTCTTATCGTAGTCAACTCCTTGAACTTGTCGAAAACTTTTCGCAACAAGTCAAGCTTTGTAGACAGTAACATTACTGTCAGCGTCAGTCTTCTTCTTGAAGATCCATTTATTCTCAATTGCTTGCCGATCAACAGGCAAGTCAACCGAAGTCCACACTTTGTTCTCATACATGGATCCCATCTCAGATTTCATGGCTTCTAGCCATTTTGCGGAATCTGGGCTCACCATCGCTTCTTCATAGTTCGTAGGTTCATCATGATCTAGTAGCATGACTTCCAGAACAGGATTACCTTACCACTCTGGTGCGGATCTTACTCTGGTTGATCTACGAGGTTCGGTAGTAACTTGATCTGAAGTTTCGTGATCGTTATCATTAGCTTCCTCACTAATTGGTGTATGTGTCACAGAAACCGGTTTCTGTGATGTACTACTTTCCAATAAGGGAGCAGGTACAGTTACCTCATCAAGTTCTACTTTTCTCCCACTCACTTCTTTCGAGAGAAACTCCTTCTCTAGAAAGGATCCATTCTTAGCAACGAAAGGCTTGCCTTCGGATCTGTGATAGAAGGTGTACCCAACAATTTCCTTTGGGTATCCTATGAATACACATTTCTCCGATTTGGGTTCGAGCTTATCAGGTTGAAGCTTTTTCACATAAGCATCGCAGCCCCAAACTTTCAGAAACGACAACTTTGGTTTCTTGCCAAACCATAGTTCATAAGGTGTCGTCTCAACGGATTTCGATGGTGCCCTATTTAACGTGAATGTAGCCGTCTCTAAAGCATAACCCCAAAACGATAGCGGTAAATCTGTAAGAGATATCATAGATCGCACCATATCTAGTAAAGTACGATTTCGACGTTCGGACACACCATTACACTATGGTGTTCCGGGTGGCGTGAGTTGCGAAACTATTCCGCATTGTTTCAAATGTAGACCAAACTAGTAACTCAAATATTCTCCTCCAC